>NC_138128.1:50776071-50999389 GCF_964188305.1 Podarcis bocagei | reverse complement strand
TTTCCAGCCCTGGGAGAAGCATGGGGAGCATTCACGTGACACACCTACACACTGCAGCTGACACACTACCATGTCATGACACATAGTTTGGAAAGCTCTGGCCTAATGGTTCATATTCCTTGTTATATTCCTTGTTCATATTCCAGTTGACTGCTTCACTGCATACCAACCTCCCTAGGCAGCATCAGCTTGTAATAACATGGATGAATACAGATCATTGCATGCTGATGGGTGATCTGGGCAAACATAGTGAAGTAATCAGAAAAGCAGTTCATCATGTGACCTCTGCAATATGGACCAAACTCAACATACATCTGGAAACACACAGTGGGTAAAGCAAGCTGGCCCCAAATAATAGACAGAAGTAGAGTTCATGTAGTCACAGGCAACTTTCACTCTATACACTATCACTTTAAACAGTCTGGACTCCCTTCCCCTCAAAATATTGTGGGAGCTGGGAGCCTTACACTCATCCCAGGGACACAGAACTCTACATAGGTGAGACAGGTTAGTCTCAAATGTGATCTGTATCCATCCCATGGCTGAGTAGATAGCCTGTGGAAATGACCATCACCCACAGGTTGGTATCCATTGGCATAGGAATTTGTAACCTTTTGAACTTTGCCACCTTCTAGAAGGTAGGAAGGCATCCCCCCTGCCTCTTCTCCTATTTCTCCCTTTACACCCATCCTTCTTCCATACATACCCATGACTCCAGAATCTTAAATGGGGATTTTAGCCTAGTCAGGGACTGTAAACACTGGAGTTTACTGAGAGATTGCTGCTGTTTGCCTTCCCAGTTAGCTTGCATTGTCCACATGATGTTACTGTCAAACAACACCAATCCCAATGCTCCCCCCCCCCAATTTAGATTTACCTGATACAGGAATGATCCAGTATCTTGTGGAAAATCAGGCTCCAAACCACTCCATTTGGGGTCACAGAATATTTGTTTCAGTATTTCAGTGTGGGTGCTCAGCTGTCATTTTCTGCCATTCCCCTTTCCATGCCCACGAGTTCCTCAATACTTTCATTTCTTTTCTGGTTACTTGTAACTATTTCTGGTGCACTCCAGAACAGAGGAATATTCCTCCCCCCCCCCTTTTCAAACCACATGGAAAATTTCTACACCAGATACATTGTACATCAATCTGAAAAGTGTGTGCTCAGAATTTACAATTGCTTTCATTTCTTTTCCGGCATACTGTACTAGTATGGGTATTTAAGGAATTCAGCCTCTTATTTGCGCAAGCAAATTTACAATTGCCTAGGTATTTTTGCATGCTTCTTGGGTGCGAGATTATCTATGCACATGCCCTGGTGGTATTTAATTGGCATAACAGAATCAACAAATTTCTAGGTTATAAATTGCTTAGACACCTTTTTGGAGCAGTGTACGGTTGTATCCATGCAGAAGATCTCAGATAATTGTGGTTTAAGGGTTATGCTGTGTTCCAAAGGACACATGTAATGAGGCAGACAGGCAGAAAAAAATGCCTACTAAGTCCTACAAGCGACTGTTATCAATACTGCAGCTGAAGGTGGGCTGGGTGGTTTCAATAAATTCAAAGAGGTTGGTTGGTGTCTAGCACAGACTTAAATAGCCACATAGCCCTCGCCTGACATCAGAAACTGTCAGGCATCCTTGCCTTTCCCCTTGCCTGGCTCTGAGCGCAGTTTTAGTGCCAAGCTAGCAGAGTAATATTCCCCTAGACACAAATTTTCTTACCTGTGCAATGTAAGTAATCAGCACCTGCTGGTTTTATTACCTAGTAGAAGGTGATTGTCAGGTCCATTCTTAAGAAATAGATTCGCCATGTTCCTTTCCAATACATTCTTGAATTGGACTTGTCATGTCACCATATAGTTTCTCCAAGCACCTCTTGAAATTGAAGCTGGCAGGCTGTAGCCTCAGTAACAAAGCAGCTGAAAAGAAGGCTATAAATCAGATCGTCATCGCTTTGTGGAGGAAAAAGGCATCCCCGGTAAAAATGCATTTGTAAAAGGGCCCAGCCAGCATTGCAAAAACCACACTCATTATTTCCCTAGATATCCATTTGAATAATAGATTTCATTCAACATTTGGCAGGCACTTTGATGAATATCCCCCCCCCCTTCTTTTATATCTAAGCAATGAAGTACAGACACCCCAGGAGCTTGGTCAAAGATATAAAGTTGCTCTCCTTGAAATAATTCTGACACTTCTCTCTTCTCTTTTTTGAATCCCACTACTTATGTGTAGTCATTTTGTCCTCTCCCTGATTATCTTAATGGTAGATCCGATGCAAAAAAATGGGCTGCTTGTGTCCAACACATTTGCACCTCAGAGGGAAATGGAACTGCAATGCCTCTGTTGGTCTTCTAGGTGAAACATTCTCTGCAATTTCTCCAAGCACTTATTTCACATGTGTTCCACACGGGCAATGAGGTACATTCTGCAGACGTGTTTTCCGCTGCCTTATTTGCCACCGCCGGTATTTAGCATGGATGATTCCCCACCAGTGCTTTCCAAGCTGACAATAAATAAATTCTCAATAAATTCTTGGGTTTTCCCCTTGCACAGACCAGTTTTCTGTATTGGGGAAGGGGGTGGGTCTGCTGTGAAACTTGCTCAGGCTAAACTTTAGTATATTCAGCTTCTTCCTGGAATGTATATGGAACACTTTATTATAATAGCAGGGATGCAGGTGGCACTGTGGTCTAAACCACTGAGCCCCTTGGGTTTGCTGATCAGAAGGTTGGCAGTTCGAATCTGCGTGATGGGATGAGCTCCTGTTGCTCTATCTCAGCTTCTGTCAGCCTAGTAGTTTGAAAGCACACCACTGCAAATAGATAAATAGGTACCGCTGCGGTGGGAAGATAAATGGTGTTTCCTTGCACTCTGGCTTCCATCACAGTGTTCTGTCACACCAGAAGAAGTTTGTTCATGCTGGCTACATGACCTGGAAAGCTGTCTGTGGACAAACACCGGCTCCCTTGTCCTGAAGTGAGAGAAGTGCTGCAGCCCATAGTCACCTTTGACTGGACTTAACCATCCAGGGGTCCTTTACCTACCTTTAGCTACCTAATGATAGGATGTCATTAATTGTCCCATTAGTCTCAGACACATTGCTCATGCTTCCCTTGGAATATTATACTACTTTTGCCTGCACAAATGGGCTTTTTGCTGAGTAACAGCACAACCCTATATTTAATTACTCAGAAATGAATCCCACTGAATTGAATATAGCTGGATCCCATATAAATCTGTGCAGGATGCAGCCTAAATCATTTCTTGCAATGCACATTTTCCATCCTCCTGTCTTAATAGTGTTCTTTATTTGCCTCCACAGTAACAGTTCTCCTTTTGGATTCTTTACAGCAGGGCTGTCTTAAATTTCATTTATGTACCTAATAAAAAATACAATTAACTTGTGATTAGAAAAAAGGCCTCGCCTGTCTGTAAGGGATTCATCTGCCAACTGTACACCTTCCTCATTCCGAGGTAATTTTGCGGGGCAGAGGGTTGAGGGGGGATTTGCACTGAAGGGGAAATAGCAGAAGTGGGATGAAAGCCCTAACTGGTTTTGGACTCACCTCAGAGGAAGCTGATCCACAATATGGCGCCTGACACTCCAAGCAAGAAGCATTTACATAATGAGTTTCCCACAATCTTGTGCTTTCCTGCTTTTTGCCACAACTTGGATGAAGTCAGGGGACAATGGGTTAGTTATTCCCCCATCCCAACTTCACCATGGAACAGCATGTGTGCAAAGTAGTGTAGGAGAATAATCTGTCTGTCTGTCTATCATCTATCTATCTATCTATCATCTATCTATCTATCTATATCTATCATCTATCTATCATCTATCTATCATCTATCTATCATCTATCTATCATCTATCTATCATCTATCTATCATCTATCTATCATCTATCTAGTTTGTGTTCTTTAGGGTTCTTCCTCTGCAGATTAGGTACTTTGAGGCACACATGCCTTCTCATTCAACTGGTAGGCTCCCCTAACCAGTAAGGAGAATTACTTTATTTAGCAGACCTTTAACAAGCTTGTCATAATGCACCAACACCCACCAAGCCCCCTTTCTTCCTCACACAGACCACCTTGTAGAATGGAAGGGTAATGGACATTCAACTCTACCACTGTTTAGCTGTGCTGTCTTTGGCTGCCCTCCAACAGCATCTCCTTTTCTTTCTCAACACTCAAAAGGTGTCACTCAACTGATGCTAAAGGAATGGAACTATATGAAGTTAAAGCAGCAGCCTAGTAGCACCAGCTCTACCATTAGACAGACTGTGGTGATTGTTTTCTACATTTAATTTCAAAATATGTTGATGTCTTTTCTGTTACCGTCTCTTACTATGAGACAGGAGCCTATTTTGGTAGCCTAGAATTCAGTTGTTCCCATCACTGACTCCCAAAGGCATGCAGACTAGTGCTGCAATTGCCATGATTCAACTCAGTTCTACCTACTAGTGTTGAGCTAAGCAGTGCTTTGGCTGCAGAGCAAACCAATCTGCATTGTCCATAATTTCTATTCACTCTCGCAAAGCAGTCCAAGAGAATCATCACAATCACAGCACCATAGGATAAGCATCCCCATCCCCTGACATCTGATACCTGAATGGAAGTAGATTACAGAACTGGCAGCAAGCAGCAAACTTACAAGAGATGATTCTCAGCAAAAATGGTTAATGTGCCAGGAAGTTGCTTGCCTATGAATGATAATCCGGATGATAGAACAAGGTCCAATAATGGATTCTTAGTTGAGTGCACACACACTGGTACTTCTTTACTTAGTGCTTATCCACACCTACCATTTGCCCTGCACTTTCCAGGTACAGGTCTGTGCTTTAAAGCTCTGTGTCCTAGCACTGCCCTTCCCCCCAGTAGGCAGTGAGATGATTAACATAGTTTTTGTTGAAAACTGAACTGCAGCAGAATGGAAACAGTACTGCTTGCAACGAACACAGGGTGGAATAGAAATCAAAGTTTTCTTATGTCTCTAATTGCAGTAGAGCACACAGCAAGATTGGTTGATCACTTGTTCGTATGTAGTTGTGTAATTGGGGATGGCACAAAGAAACTTATCAACCATTCCAAGCTGATGGAGAGGGATTTAGCATAGAGGGAACATCACTCAATGCAGATATTAGCAAGCATTGTGAGCTGGTCAAATTTATATTTCAAACCATTTAATTACAGTCTTCGGCTCCATCATTAGCTTCATTAATTCTCGGCCAATAAAAATTAACAGAAAAGAGCAATTAATTTCAGGTAGTGTCATGTTGATTTATATGGAACTGGAATCAGGACCCGGTCTTGGGTAGGTTTGCTCAGTACATTTCCCATGTTGTTCAGTTGCTGAAATATTAAAAGAACTCTCTGTGTTTTAGCTTAATTAGAAAGGACTAATGTAATGGACAAACTATAATGAATGGCCATTAAGTCATGTAGAGATCTTGTTTCAGAAAACAATTTCCTTCTTACAGTTGCCATGTTCTTATTATATTTGTAGATGTAATTAAATGGTAGAATGTACGCACGGTTGGTTTTAGTTTGTTGCGTGGAACCTGTTGCTCAAAGCACATTGGAAGCTGCCTTATAGCAAGTCAGACTATCAGGTCTTCTAGCAATGTCCTTTGCACACTGAATGCCAGCAGCTCAATCAAGTTTTCAGGCCTGGTATCTTCTGTATGCAAAGCATGAGCTATTCCATTGACTCTTGGTTCTTCGCAGGAGAGTTCAATTTAGGAAAATGTAGGTTTCAGCATTCACACATACAGTGTAAATGTTAGTTCTAAACATGAGGTCTCCCTTCCTGCAGAAGTTTGTACTGAATGTATGGTGATACCAGGGGGACAGGGCTTCCAGGCTTCCTGCACTTACAGGAAAGCACAACCAATGACAACATGAGGTTTTCAAGAAGCATAGACTAGGGATGGGGAAAATTATCAATAGTTTTTCTCAGCATCTCGTTTTTCCAATCTTAAATTCAGTTCTTCACATTTCCACATCAGTTTGTGGATATATATATATATATATTCCTGAAAAACTCATCAACATTTTAGTATGAATTTCCCCCAATATTTGCATGTTCGTGTGCAATTTTGCCTAATACATGCAGGTCCCACTATCCACCCACTCATAATGTGAAAATGTAAGTTATCCAGATATAAAGAATTATACTCAAACCTTGCTATACACACTGCAGATTCCTATATCCAAACAGCCAGAGTTTGCTCACTTCCTTACATCCCTACTTGTTCGTGCTTTGCTGGTAGGTAGCAGCCATTTTCCGACAGAAACTGCAGGGCAGGAGAGGAAGAAACCATGGAGGGAGGAGGGAGAAAGATCAGACAAATAATGGATTAGAAACGTTCACATAGGAATCAATGGAAATCATGGACTCATTATGTGAACTCTTGCTTAATGAATGATTTCCAGGGAATGCATTTTGTTTGATAAGTGGGACCTGCCTGTATATACCATCCTGCATGTATACACATGTTCTCCATTATAATGGTTTTAAATGTTATTTTCACTAATATATGCATTTTGTACACATTGCTTCACTGGCAAAATTGACTGCTTGCAAAATTCAGAGAAGTGAAAAATTTTAAAGGATGGGTGCGTTTTGCTCCTTGTGGTTTCAGAAAGTGAAAATTAAGTATATTCATCTTCAAATGTGAACTGAATTCTACATCTCCCACATCCCTAGCATGAACACCCATGAAGGTGGCAGAATACATGCTACTGGAGAGATAAATGGCAGATTGAAAGTAAGGACTCTATGAAAATCTCTTGGACAGCTCCATACTATGCTAAGCACAGTGTAAGCTCTGCATCCCAAATCCACTGAATTTTTCTCTCCCCTTTGATAATATTCAAATGCAATTTCTTTTTGTATGAATTGATGGGCCATTGTTTGGGAAATGCAGGGGGGAAATTCAACACATTACTACTTGTGCTAAAATCAAAACCTAAATAAAGAAATGATGACATTGTGAACATGCTAAAATGTTAAATGCACTTATTTCTAGCATGTCCCGTGAAGAAAGCCTGGGTGACTAGGTAAAGTGTAGTTAATAGGCAGGAGAGGTTGCTTGTATCCAGGTTAATTACATTATCATTGTGAATGCTTCCTGGCAAATATACTTGCATTGTCAGAGTGCAAAGTAGGGAAAGCTCACCTCTTACCTTTTCATAAAAATTAGTACATTCATCAGCAGCTGTTAGCTCCTTCACTCTCTCCTTTGCATTCTAGACTAAAATTAACTGACTGGAAATTATAGTTATTAGTCATTTATCTGATCTAATTAATTTTATTCTGTCTCCTTTTCAAGCTCATTCTTCATTTTTGCAGTTCAGTTAGCAACCTGGAATTGAATCATAATATCTTTGCAATAAGCTTTTTAATTTTTCTTTGCTATTCTTTTATTTGCCACCACTATAATTTGTACTTATTGCAATGTATAATGTTATTATCTCTGGTTTGGGGTTCTTGATGGATTTATCTAAGTCTTCTGGAGGTGGCAAAAGTAGAGGCTGAAATGGATGCCTAAGATAAGACAATGAAAAAAAGAGTGGGTCTCTTAACAGTCTGTGACTGAAATTAATAAGAAGAATGTTTCCATGTTGCCTGCTATTGTTAAGTCTTGTATGAACATGCAGAATTAATAATATTTAGCATTTATCAAAGGAAGCCTTGCTCCACCTGGTGACTTCCAGATGGTGTGGACTACAGAGCCCATCATCCCTGACCAATGGCCATGTTGGCTGGAGTAGATGGGAGTTGTACTCCTATAACATCTGAAGGCAGCCCTATTTAGGGAAGTTTTAATGTTCGATGTTTTATTGTGTTTTTAATATTCTGTTTGGAGCCGCTCGGAGTGGCTGGGGAAACCCAGCCAGATGGACAGGGTATAAAAAAAGTTATCATCATCCTCATCATCATTATCATCTGCAGGTCCAATGAAATATAAAAAGCGCGGAACCCACATATGTGTATATTTAAACTATACTCTGAGGATGGGGTGGTATTGAATGAAGCTTCTGTTTCAAGAGCAAAAATCACCCTCTGAGGCAACCCTAGTTCAATTATTTTCAAAAGACAATCTGCTAAGGAACACCTGCCTTTTGAGACTCCAACAATGTTGGCATCTCTTAACCAACCAGACTTAGATTTGATAATGTCCTTTCTATTGCATTACTGCGGAATTACCTACATTATGGTAGCTTTTTGCTACAACTGTGCTGACAAGCCTTGCCTCTTATGCTATCTTTCTAATCTCTTTAGCATCATCTGCTGAACATTTTATTTGCAATTGATTTTTAAATTTACCTGTAATTGAAGTTTAAGTGTAGCTACCTCCTTGCAACGGGGGCAATTAAGTGCTGATTAAAAGTGATTGTAGAAGCCACCATTTTCTTAATTATTTGTTCTTAATGGTTCACTGTATAGAGAATCGATCATATTTCCTAGAGAGTGAGTATCTTTTAAAGAGAGAACAATGAAGATGTAATTGCAACATACATTTCTCAGTGCTTTCTGGGTGCTACTTCTAATTCTGAATGTATGCCAGATTAGTTCCCACAACCAACTACACATAGGGCAGGATTCAACTAAGTTGTTTCATGCACAGAACAAGGTCCCCTTGCGCAACAGGAATTCCCACACACTCCTCCCCCACACCCGCTAAATCTGCTCCAAATGGTTGGGGGGAAATCCAGAACAAGTGAGTGCATGCAAGGGGAAGCCCCACAGCGTGTGTGGAGTTTGTTCCCCATGTGCATATCGCACCTAGCACTACACTGAAGTCCACCCATAATCTCAAAGGGCAGCAAAGGCATAACCATTGTCACTAGGTGATGACCTCACCACTGACCCAGTGTTTCTCTTTCCTGGCAATGTTGCACCGTAAGCAGTTGTGTCCCTTTGCGTGACCAGGCGGTGTCAGCCCCAGTACCTAGGGATCATAAGGAAGGAATACAGACTCTGACAATGTTATATGGAATTAAAATTAGGCCACAACTTTATTAATGTAGGAAGACCTTGGCTTAGGCCTTGGGCGTGTATCCCTCCCAGCCCCCCAGCCAGGGGAAACAGGGGCTCATCAGGGTAAATGGGATATGGGGGTGCTCTGCGAGACGTAAGTGTAGCAGGCAGCCAAGCCCATATCCCCACACGCAGGGTAGTTCACTGACTACCTTTCAGTGTATGGCCAGTGACACCCACATATATAACCCCTTTAAGAGGGGGACCCTGGAACCCCCGCCGCAGGGTGATGAGTCATAACATCTCCCCCCCCCCATAGGGAAGAAAAGACTAAAGGATTCCCCCCAAGGCCATAACCGCCAAAGTTGTGACAAATTGCTACGGGGAAGACAAAACCTGCCAATACAGGAAAATTTCTTCCCGGCCCTTATAGCAACCAGTCAAAGACTGTAGCAGCACCCACTAAACAGGAAAAAAGTTAACCTGCAAACAAGGAAACATTAAACTAAGGGAGGGTAGGGAGGGTGAATCTCCTGAGCCAACTGCCTGGCTACTGTCTGCTCCACCCCCTATTTATAAATGGGGCTAGTCCCACCTCCCAGCAAGAAACTTGATTACTGGGGCTGGGCATGAACCTCCAAAAATTAACACTGAGAGGCAAGCCAGCCCCTGTTTGCCAGTAACCTCCCTGGGTACTGTAGCACCACACGCAATCCCGCAAAGGGCACCCACAATGTAAAATGTGAGTGCTCATTAACCAATAACATCCACAGATCTAGTGTGGATTTGTAGCAAATTGCAGAATTGCAAGAGACCCAAACTAACCTACTCCAAGACCAGCCTTCACAACCAGACCTCCACTGTGACAATCACAGTGAAAATTTAAACACTCTGGGCCATTTTGCACATAACACTGGGGAGAGGGCAGGCTGGTGAGGCCCCCTACACTTAGAGACCCGAGTTGCACTGCCCTTGAATAAAGTCTTGGGTTTGCAATTTTGGGAGAGGGAAGACTGCCCACTGGTGAGGCCCCCTAGATTTAGAGGCCCTAGGCTTGAGCCTACTTAGCCTATACATAAATCCAGCACTGGGTCAAGGCGGTGGCCGCCCCTCTGCTACTGCCATCACTGCAGCATCATTGTCCCAAACGTGTACTGTAGTATTTATTCATTTAGCCATGCCCCCCCCAGCCGACCAGATTGGTCGACCTGAGGAGTGATGCTACCGGGGACTCCTTAATGGCACGGGGCTAGCTATGCCCCCTGTGCAGAGGGGAGAGCTCATGACGAGCCCACAAAAAGGAAATGGCTTTGGTGGGCAGGTGCTCGGGAGCCGCAAGAGATTGTTTTTTCAAAATTGCCTGGGAGGCCATTTGAAACCAGCCTGGGGGCCAGGCCAGACTTTGGACATGCATGCTCTAGAGAATGAAAAGCCATGGAAAATAGAATCGAGCTGGAATGAAGGTACTTGGACATTTGTGCTCTAGTTTGTTCTCTGTCATCAAACAAAACACTCACTGTTGTATTCGTGTTCCTCTTCCTTTCCCCCATCTGACTGGTGACTTCAATCTCTTTTCATATATGCCTCTCGTAAGGCACTGGTATTGCTGTCCAGGATAGTCAGTACAAAATGGAGGAAATTCTGCTCCTTGGCTGAACTCGATTTCAGACTCTTCATCTTTTCTAAAACCATACCCTCTTATCAATAGCTACACCTATTATGTTCTGTTTTAATGAGGAGCATTTTTATCTGCTGAGTACACGAAGACATGTTACCATAGTGACCCATCACCATCATTGTCCGGTAACAAGGCAGCATTTTTCACCTCTTTTCTACTATTGTTAGGCCTAAAAAAGAAGAACCTTACTGGTGATAGCTCAGTACTCTTTAAGTGCAGGAGAACCGCTCAGGCTTCCTGCACCTCTGTAGAGCTGTGAGATAATAGCTTTATTGTGGTCCCCATGGAACTGACTCGAAGCATGAAAATAACAAGGATTCCCAAACCAGCTTGAGAGTAGAGCTGGGGATGAGATCTAGTAAGTTTTCCCAAAAGTAGGACACTTTGGCTGTTTGATTGTCAGAAGCAATAATCCCTTAAATCTGGTGGCTATTTATTCAGTTTTGCAATGCATAGACAGCATTTTCAATTTTTAACTTACATGTTTGAAAACCTTCCATTCAGGATATGTAATATAAATGGATGAGGCATACTGAAACTGTAGGAAAGCAAATTTGAACAGCATAATACCCAGCCCGGACTCTATTGAAACATGCACCTAGTACCGTCTTAACCAAAAGACAAATTATTTTGATAGAAACACTCAGGGCTTTTTTTCAGCTGGAGTTCACAGGAGCTTGGCTCCAGCACCTCTCAGGTCAGATAGGCACCATTGCCATTCTAAGAGAACAAGGGAGAAGTTCATGGCGAGCTCCAACACCCTTTTTTTCTAGAAAAATGGCACTGTATACACAGCAGTATATATATATATATATATATATGCAGGTTTTGGTGTCTTCGGGTGTCTTCCCGTGTAAGAGTTGGGGTGTCTAGGCGACGTTTCGACGAGGTCTCACTCGTCATCTTCAGGCTGGTGCTTTCGGCTTCTTGTTACTAGAACAGAGCAGGATCTCAGTGTTTGAGTTCCTATAAATACTGTTGAGGGGGTGTGGTGTATAGCCTCCAACGTTCTGGGCAGAGAGGGAGTTCCCAGATTAGTGTGCCTTTTCTTCTTTTTGTTCCTTAATTACTTGAGGGATATCTTGAGTGATTTCTTGAGTGATATTCTGAGTACCACTTAGCAGAGATCCTGCTCTGTTCTAGTAACAAGAAGCCGAAAGCACCAGCCTGAAGATGACGAGTGAGACCTCGTCGAAACGTCGCCCAGACACCCCAACTCTTACACGGGAAGACACCCGAAGACACCAAAACCTGCATTCCTGTACCCGTGAAAATCTACGAAAGCATATATATATATATATATATATATATATATATATATATATATATATATATATTTATATTTGTGAATGGCTCTTTGTTTGTTTCTATCCTGGTGTGATGAATGGATCCATTCTGGGCTTGGTAAAATTTTGGTAGCCATTTTCTGCCTCAGCCCCAGTACCCACCTCTTTGGCTCCTCATCCACCCCACCCCACCCCACCCCACTGCATTTGTTCCTTGTGTATTGCCTGTGATGGAATAATCTTCTCCCAAGCCATGCTTGAAGCATAATGATCAGTTTGTCAGTGTGGCGAAGGACTCTTATCTGGCCTGGGCGCTTTGCCTCAGGATATTAACTAACAAATTGATACTGCCAGGACTCTCTCTTTGTGTGCATTGTTTCTTAATTACATGATTTGTATGATCCTTCAAGCTCAATTACTCAATTTGAGAAGAGGCAGAGAGTAAAAAGAGAGAGGAGGCCAAAAGGCAGTAGGAATATGCAAGCAAACGAGCTCCTGCTGAAGAAAACAAACCTCTAAACCATTAGAGTTTCCTCTCACTTGATAAACAGACAATTCATAATTTATACTGGATTGGAGCATCTCCCAGCTCAAAAGTGGTCTGTTTTCCGTGCACAAAGCCCAATTGAATCTACTCTGGGTTTAATGAAGTTCAGTTATGCATACTGGCCTTAAACATGTGCAGAATGCAAAACAGGCTGCTCTCTATGGAAAGTAGTCTCCTTGTTTCCTTTTTTCTTTTTTGATTATCACAACGGTTCCAGAAGAAAGGCTTCCCAGTTAGGCCATGGACACGACTGCATAAATGATGGTGACCAAAACAATTTGGAACAAAAACAAGCATTAGGCATCTGAAAACCTCACCAGAAATCTATGTCTCCAACTTTCTCAGAGCCTGTTCTCTACAGTTTGGTGTAAGACCTGGAGTGGAACTGCTTTAGGTTCTTGTAAGGGGCTAGGTCCCCGAACATTACAACAATGTCTCACCCAATACATTTCATAGAAAACCCAAAGCTGAGCTTAATCAGAATTAGTCATTGGCCTGGGATCATGTCAGAGAAGAAGGCACTGAGTCTTCTGCAGACTACAGTAGGAGTAATCATTCTAAGGCCCATGCATTATCATGCCACTTCAAAGCAGCCATGGCTTCCCTGAAAGAATTATGGTAACTATAGTTTGTGAAGGGTCCTGAGAGCTGTTGGGTGACCCCTATTCTGCTCACAGAAATACAATTCCAAGAGTTCAGTGGAAAGATGGAATTATTGTTCCATAACTCTGAAGTTGTAGCTCTGTGTGGAGAGAAGGGTTGTCTAACAACAGTACTTGGTCTAACCTGAAGTCTGAAATCAGAATGGGCTACCACAATTTGTAATTTGAGTGAACCACTGTATTTTTAGGACCCCCTTATGTCTGTGATTGTAAATTGTTTAAAACTGTTTTAATATTGTGTTTAAATGTTGTTATCTGCCCTGAGCCATTAGGGTGAAGGGCAGGTTGATGGCGATGAAAATGATGATGATATGAAATCTGTATCCCGTGAATCACATGCTCAGAATAAATACAGTGGAATTATGAAAGGTGAAGCTAGGAGGCAAGGAACAAAGAGAAATATGCAGAGAGAAATAGAGGCTTAGGATAGGAGACCACAGAATCATAGATTCAGAGGGAGTCTCCAAGGAACAGGACACTGTCACTGATGTCCAGGTCACTGATGCTGAAGAAAAGCAATGCATTTCCTTTTCTTGCATGTGTAGTTAAACCACACCATTGCACTGTTTCTGTAGTAAAATAGCAAGCACTTGCTTGTAAGCATCTTTGTCTAAGTTAACACTGCCCTTAAAAGCTGAGCCATCTTGTTTGCTGTTATCTCCTGACAAAATGTCTGCTATTCCTCTCCTTCTGTCTTCACTCATCATGTAAATAGTTCCTGCATGAATAAAGTCTTTGAACTCCAGAAACTGTAAATGATGTCCTCAGTCTAATTCACCCAAGCTGCATGGTCTGCTAACAACTGAAAGTTCTTTATTGGTTTTCATAGAATCACAGAATCATAGAGTTGGAAGAGACCACAAGGGCCATCGAGTCCAACCCCCTGCCAAGCAGGAAACACCAATTTTATTTCCACCAATGCTTTGTCACTGATCATGAAGGGTAGAAAGGCTCCATGTATTTAAAAGAAATAAATAAAAGAAGTTAGCTCATCAGGAATGCAGATTTTGGGTTAAATAACTAAAGCGATATTGCCACATTCCATAGTGCAATATGCTCATGTCAGAAAACTCCATGGTACACTGTGCATGGCGAACATGCAGTCATTTCAAGCCTTTGATTACTCAGCACACATATCTGAAGTGCTTAGCTGTTATTGCATTTGAATGTTTATATGTTATGTGAAGGGCTAACTTACCCACAAGTGTAGTTTGCACTGTTAGATGATGTAATACATATAACTAGCAGAATGTGTGTAATTACATTATATTTGATTACCCGTTGCTAATGTGGTGGGAATATGATTACAGCAGTTACATTTCTAAGGGATAATTATGTAGATAATAGCTAATATGTACAACTTGGGTAATTTGTTTTCACCCACAGAACTTTCTAACAAGTGCCTTGCGCAGCCGTAAAATTGCATGAGAAAATGGGCTGTTTAGAAGACTAATTCATCCTTAAACTGTGAAATGCCTGCTTACTAAAGCTGGAGACAGGTGTAATATAAAAAAGAGGAGACTTGCAGTGCTGTGGGCTTACTGTCAGTTCGTTCTTTATAGCAATATGAGCGCACAATCACTTTCACTTGGGCAAGAACAGAGTTGTGAATGTACTGTCAGCTCTCTCTTTATATTAATGCCTGTCTCTAGGATGCTGGCTAATTGAACACTATATCAGTCTTGCCTGCCCAATCGCAACTGCTGTTTTCTTTTCCTCCTCATCTTCTCCCTAGGAAACAAAACTCCCCACAGCTGGCTGCTTTAGATGTGCAATGGTTAGACTGTTCCTTTCTCAGTTCAATTTGCTGATATGATCGATACAGATATGAATCTAAAACAAGAGACAGCAGCATGTTTACAGTGATGCAAGTTCCTTATCTATATTATATTTGTCTTTAGCAGTGCTGGTTTTCTAGAAAAAAGTGGTGCTGGAACTCACTATGAACACCTCCCTCATTCTCTTAAAGTGGAAATGGAGCATACCTGAGAGGTGCCGGAACTGAGTTCTGGTGAGTTCTGGCTGGGAAAAAAAAGCCCTGTCTGAGTCAGATTGGAGAACTGGGCCAAAACCAACAAAATTAATTACAATAGGTACAAATGTAAGGTTCTACACTTAGGCAAGAGGAACCAAGTGCACAAATACAAGATGGGGGTCTTCTGCATTGCCAGGATCTACGTGTCGTAGAACATAAGCTTAACATGAGTCAACAGTGTGATGCAGCAACAAAAAAAGCTGAATGCTATTCTAGGCTGCACCAAAGAAATATAGTGTCCCGATGGAGGGAAGTAATAGTACCACTCTATTCTGCCTTGGTCAGATCACAGATAGAGTACCGTGTCCAGTTTTGGGCACCACAATTTAAGAAGGATATTAACAAACTGGAATGTGTGCAGAGGAGGGCAACCAAGATGATCAAGGGTCTGGAAACCAAGCCTTATGAGGAACAGTTGAAGGAGTTGAGTATGTTTAGCCTTGAAAAAAGATTGAGAGGAGCCATCTTCAAATATCTAAAGTACATGGAAGATGGAGGAAGTTTGTTTGCTTCTGCTCCAGAAGGTACGACCCAAGCCCATGGATTCAAGTTACAAGAAATGAGATTCTGACCAGACAGCATGAAGAACTTTCTGACATTAAGAGTTGTTCACAGACTCCCTTGGAAGGTGGTGGACTCTGCTTTCTGGGAGGTTTTTAAACAGAGGTTGGATGGCTGTCTTGTATGATCTAGTTGAGATTCCTGCATTGCAGTGGTTTGGACTAGATGAACCTTGAGGGTCCCTTCCAACTACAGTGGAACCTCTACTCACGACCACAATCCGTTCCGGAGGCCCGTCCTTATGGTGAAACGGGTCGATGGGAGAGGTGCCATTGTGCGCAGGCACAGGTGGTGATTGCAAGCTTCTGCACATGCGTGGACGGCGGCAAACCCGCCAGTTACTTCTGTGTTTGCCATGGTCACAACTTTGAACGTCCACGAGTGGAGGCAGTTGTAAAGACTCTCCTCCCCGAAGGGGAGGGGAGGGGTTGTGGTCGGGGCTCGAGCCCCGGCTAGCAGGGGGCGTGGCCCCCTGCTGCCCACTCACCTGGCTGGCGCTCACGCCCCCTCGGTGGCCATCCAACCGGGGGCCACGGTGGGGGCGTGTTCAGCAGCATTTTGCTGCAGCGCCAGCCTTCTCCCGGCCTCATTCTTCCTTCCTTTGCCCCTCAGCTATGCCCGGAAGAAGCGTGTGGATTTGCGGCCACAGTATAGTCCATTGGGCCCGCGTGCGAGCGGTGAGCTGCGGCCTGGCACCCAACCTCGGTCTGCCACGAGATGTTCGAGTTTCCTGGTTTTCGAGAAGAGGCATGCGTTGGGAAGAGCTGATGCCTTTGCTGCGGGAGAAAATAGCCAAGCTCGGCTCTCCCGACGTCCTGGTGATTCATTTAGGGGAGAATGACCTCGTCAACAAAAGGAGTGTGGACTTGTTGTCAAGCATAAAAAGAGACTTGAATGCATTCGCTGCCTTGTGTCCCAGAACGACAGTATTCTGGTCCTCCTTAATGAAAAGAACTGTGTGGCGCGGTGCGCAAAACTTGATGGCCATTGAAAGAACCAGGAAACTCGTAAATCAGGCGGTAGCCCGTTGGGTGCGCTTTACAGATGGCCAAGTGATTTATCATGACCGTATCCGGATTAGCGACAAGGCTTTATACCGGGATGACGGTGTCCACCTATCGGATCTGGGGAATGATTTTTGGTTAGCTAGTGTCATTAAAAACATCTGGGATTGGTTGCAGCTTTGAGGGTATTGGCGGCGAGCCTTTGGCTCGGGTGGCGGTTAGGCATTGGAATAATGTGTTGCGCTGTGTGGAAGTGCTAGGTGTGGCCATCGCCTATGCCTTCAATTTTTAGGGGTATTCCGTTAAAGGAATCTGGGGGCCGTGTATTCCGTCCGATGCCTGCTTGGCGGGAGGCCTTGGCACGACCCTCGGTGACAGCAGGGGTGAGCCTATAGTCGGATCAGCATCGACAGGCTCCACCTACTGGTGAAGAACCCACTTGTTTCTATCCAATGCCTAAGCCAATACCTTTTCAAATGCTGTAACCAATAAAGTTGTGGCCTTTCCTAGCCCATTAACCTTATATCACGTGTCCTTGTGTCTTCATTTCACTTCACCGGGGTCGGGTCCTCGAACCACAAAGACTCTCCTCCCCGAAGGGGAGGGGAGGGGTTGTGGTCGGGGCTCGAGCCCCGGCTAGCAGGGGGCGTGGCCCCCTGCTGCCCACTCACCTGGCTGGCGCTCACGCCCCCTCGGTGGCCATCCAACCGGGGGCCACGGTGGGGGCGTGTTCAGCAGCATTTTGCTGCAGCGCCAGCCTTCTCCCGGCCTCATTCTTCCTTCCTTTGCCCCTCAGCTATGCCCGGAAGAAGCGTGTGGATTTGCGGCCACAGTATAGTCCATTGGGCCCGCGTGCGAGCGGTGAGCTGCGGCCTGGCACCCAACCTCGGTCTGCCACGAGATGTTCGAGTTTCCTGGTTTTCGAGAAGAGGCATGCGTTGGGAAGAGCTGATGCCTTTGCTGCGGGAGAAAATAGCCAAGCTCGGCTCTCCCGACGTCCTGGTGATTCATTTAGGGGAGAATGACCTCGTCAACAAAAGGAGTGTGGACTTGTTGTCAAGCATAAAAAGAGACTTGAATGCATTCGCTGCCTTGTGTCCCAGAACGACAGTATTCTGGTCCTCCTTAATGAAAAGAACTGTGTGGCGCGGTGCGCAAAACTTGATGGCCATTGAAAGAACCAGGAAACTCGTAAATCAGGCGGTAGCCCGTTGGGTGCGCTTTACAGATGGCCAAGTGATTTATCATGACCGTATCCGGATTAGCGACAAGGCTTTATACCGGGATGACGGTGTCCACCTATCGGATCTGGGGAATGATTTTTGGTTAGCTAGTGTCATTAAAAACATCTGGGATTGGTTGCAGCTTTGAGGGTATTGGCGGCGAGCCTTTGGCTCGGGTGGCGGTTAGGCATTGGAATAATGTGTTGCGCTGTGTGGAAGTGCTAGGTGTGGCCATCGCCTATGCCTTCAATTTTTAGGGGTATTCCGTTAAAGGAATCTGGGGGCCGTGTATTCCGTCCGATGCCTGCTTGGCGGGAGGCCTTGGCACGACCCTCGGTGACAGCAGGGGTGAGCCTATAGTCGGATCAGCATCGACAGGCTCCACCTACTGGTGAAGAACCCACTTGTTTCTATCCAATGCCTAAGCCAATACCTTTTCAAATGCTGTAACCAATAAAGTTGTGGCCTTTCCTAGCCCATTAACCTTATATCACGTGTCCTTGTGTCTTCATTTCACTTCACCGGGGTCGGGTCCTCGAACCACAAAGACTCTCCTCCCCGAAGGGGAGGGGAGGGGTTGTGGTCGGGGCTCGAGCCCCGGCTAGCAGGGGGCGTGGCCCCCTGCTGCCCACTCACCTGGCTGGCGCTCACGCCCCCTCGGTGGCCATCCAACCGGGGGCCACGGTGGGGGCGTGTTCAGCAGCATTTTGCTGCAGCGCCAGCCTTCTCCCGGCCTCATTCTTCCTTCCTTTGCCCCTCGCGAGTCACCCACCCTCCACTCCCTTTAGTTAGGGCTCAGGTTTTTCGGCCTTGCTATGGACCTTAGGTTGGTCGCCCTGGTTGGCTGGGGGGCCTGGTAGGAGTTTTTCCATTTGGCTCTAGGCTAATTGGTTTTTTCGCCTACCTCGTAGCAATCGTCACAACTTTTGTGGTATTGGTGGGTAGGTTAGGCATTGGAATAATGTGTTGCGCTGTGTGGAAGTGCTAGGTGTGGCCATCGCCTATGCCTTCAATTTTTAGGGGTATTCCGTTAAAGGAATCTGGGGGCCGTGTATTCCGTCCGATGCCTGCTTGGCGGGAGGCCTTGGCACGACCCTCGGTGACAGCAGGGGTGAGCCTATAGTCGGATCAGCATCGACAGGCTCCACCTACTGGTGAAGAACCCACTTGTTTCTATCCAATGCCTAAGCCAATACCTTTTCAAATGCTGTAACCAATAAAGTTGTGGCCTTTCCTAGCCCATTAACCTTATATCACGTGTCCTTGTGTCTTCATTTCACTTCACCGGGGTCGGGTCCTCGAACCACAAATAGAGGTTCTGCTGTATTACAATTCTAGGATTCTATGAATTCCCAAACTATAATGAAAGACCAGATGCTGGTATGTCATGGATATGTATTCATATTGCTGTTAAATGTTTTTTATTTTGTTGTACACTGCTCTGAACTTTTGCAAGAGGATAGTGTATAAATACTTTTATAAATAGATATAGATATAAATAAATAGGTTCATTTTAGTCCCAAAAGTCTTTGCATTCTTGCTTAAGCATTCTGATTGTGGCCACTTTGTGCTTTCCTGAACCTTGAAAGACTGTTGATGTTTAAACAGCCTGTATTTATTACTGTTTGCCTGTCTCTTGTAATAGTATGCATTCAAAAGATGGAATAGATTTATTCTCCCCTTAGGCTTGATTCAATCTCCTGTTGTTGTTTTTTGTGTGTGTTTTGTAGAATAACAGTTTGGTTTTTTAGCTAAGCAGTCTTTGGGTCCATGTCAGATTTGTTTAGTCACATACACTTATGGATGGTTCTTTGGGGGGGGGGGAGAGGTGCTTGTACTGTTATCTTGATAAAAGTGCTGTTGGTGTTACGAAATATTGTTAATATTTTATACTCATGATGAATGAAGATGAGGTTGGATTTTTTTGGAAGTGCATAGAATTCAAAGCAGTTCATAGAAAGGATGGCCCATATACTGTGAGGTGAAAAGAAAGGAACTCAAACATGATCCAAAAGTTAAGGAAATTCTGGGAATTGAATATTACTCCCAGGTGATAGCTGGGTATACTCATAAAATTAATAGTTAATTCTTAAAGAATGCTTTCATGCATTAGTCCGTCAAAAAAATATCTGTACTTAGAGAGACATTCATAAAGTAAATTAAGTTCTTTCTACTAGAACCTCTCTGGTTTTGGATTCATGAAAATGTCTTACTATCACAGTACAGTACAGTGCAACCTCGTTTTTCAAACGTAATCTGTTCCGGAAGTCTGTTCAACTCCCGAAACGTTCGAAAAACAAGGCTGTCAGCAATTTCAATGGGGAAAATTGAGAAACGCGCCTCAGAAGCAGTTTGACTTCCGAGGCGTGTTCGAAAGCAGAAGCATTCACTTCCGGGTTTTTGGTATTCGGCTTCCAAAATGTTCGGAAGCCGAGATGTTCAGAAACCGAGGTTTGACTTGTACTGCTTTTTCTCTTATCTATTGGGACAGCTTGGAAAGATAATTTTGGGTAGGATTCTAGCAGCACTGCTTTATGATACTTAAGAAAACTCTTCAATTGTTTTCCTTTTTTGCTTACTATAATCATTATATTGTGTTTTTGTCTATACCCTGTGCTCTCATACTATATCTTGTTCATGTGTAAATATTATTGTATATCTTGAAGTAAACTAGGTGGGCTTTTTTTAAATCGAAAGCTTCTCTCAAGTCTTTCTGATTTAAACATATTTTATCTGTGTGGATCCTGTCAGAACCCACAATGAAGCTTCATCAGGTACACTTCCATTTTAGGAGATCTTATGCTGCCTAGTTAGCTGATAACTTAGTGTTATCGAAATCCTAGAGGTATGATACTCTCCTAAGCAGGACAGAAATGTGGCAGGTCTACAAAGGAGGGCAGATGTGACAGGCTGATTAGCAGGCTTGGGTTATGCGGTGGCTCCTTTCCTATGAGCATGTCATTTAGATGAGGTTGGCATTATCACTGAAGCAGAAACACCCTGGGAGCACACATTACTTCTGGATGAGTTCTCATGAAATTAAAGCAGCAAAGTGAAGGCAGGGGGACCCAAATTTAAAGCAACTTTTAGTTCCATACATTTAGTTTACTTGGAATTATGTACAAGGCGATCTCTGTGAGTGAGGATTTTAGCATGTTGTGGTAAGGATCAGAACGCTGACATTAACGTGATTTTATTCAAAGTCTAATAGAAAAAAGTAACACTGTTTGTAAGCTTTGGCAATGGGACAACTGATTATTGTGAAACTCATTCTTCTAATATTTATTTCTATGCTACTGCCTTCCATGTGTTCTTAATTACTACAGCCATAGCCATATGAGGAAACAACAGGGTTGTTTGGCT
The DNA here is from genome assembly GCF_964188305.1 of Podarcis bocagei. Taxonomy (NCBI): domain Eukaryota; kingdom Metazoa; phylum Chordata; class Lepidosauria; order Squamata; family Lacertidae; genus Podarcis; species Podarcis bocagei. The sequence continues at coordinate 50,978,035 of NC_138128.1, read as the reverse complement.
TCTGTCCTACTGTTACATGATAAATCAAATCTTGGGAAAGGAAGGAACTAATGATCATTGTACTAAATTTAGTGAAAACCAGACCTAGGTTAATCTTAAAAGCTCTTATTCTACTTATTAGGAATTCAAGACCCAGTATATGGATTTGGAGTTGCTGTTATAGTTCTATCTTTTTTATTTCCATTATTTCAGTTCATTGATTTATTCATAGAATACACTGCATATTTTGAACTATTCCCAAAGCATATCTTAGTTTACAAAATAATCCATTCCCAAACTGTTAATGCTTTTTAGCTATTAGTTGCCAAATTCATCTAAAATAGTAATTGTAATAAATGCTAATTTTGAAATAAAATATTCACCTTAACAAAGGCAAATAGCATCAGGTCTTCCTACAGAAATTTTCTAGGAGGACATGTTTTCATAGAATCATAGAAGTGAAGAGTTGGAAAGGGCCCCCAAAAGGAATCTAGTAAAACCCCTTGCAATGCAGGAATCTTCTGCCCAACAGGGACCCGAACCCACAACCCTGAGATTAAGGGTCTCATATTTATATATTGTCCATATATATTTTATGTACAGGACTATATTCACTTTTCACACACAAAGCAAACCATGTTCAAATCATGAGATGATATTCCAGAGTTCTTCATTGTGCTTTATAGATAGGATATCCCTCTCTTTACCATGCAGGAAATGGGTCCTTTTCTGATCAAAGGAGGATAAAAGAGTCTGCAGTTCTAATCCTTCTCAGTATGAAGGACAAGATATGCTAAGGATTCGCTAAATTGAAGTAACCGTCCATATGGATATGTGAATCAACTTCTAAGAAACAGTTGTGCATTGATCAAGGGATCAATTGGTTCCTTTTCCTACCGAGATTTTGCAGCTGAGTAAACACATTGCCCTAGTTCTTCAATTAAAAAATGAGGCTTTTAATGTGTCCAAGTCTTTATCACAGGCAAACACAGACTCAACACAATAAACCGGAAGAAGATCACTTTATTAATCCTGCAATGAAATTCCAGCAAATGCTAGGAGAATGACAAAACATGAAAGAGACAGTGCTGTGACTTCAGTTCACCATGAATCATTATGGAGCTGCATGTGCAGTGAAGAAACGAGATCTAGTGCTTGAGCTGAGCGGACATCTTATGAGAGATCAGTAGGGGCCATAAATCAGCGGTAGAGCAGAAGGTCCTGTGCTTCAGCTGCTATTAAAATGATCTCATGTTAGCAGGGGTGGCAGAGTCCCTTGCCTGTGAGACCTACAGAGTACACAATACTTGGCTAGATGGATGAATAGTATATTCCATGTTGTCCCTGGTTGAATGGTCCTCAAGTGATTCCTGGACTACAACTCTGATCATTCCTGAGGATGACTGTTGGGCATGCTGGCTGGGGCAAATAAGAGTTGGAGGCTAAGATCACCTGTAGGGCAACAGGTTGCCCACCTCATGTGGACTCAGCAGAACACAGCTTTATACACTGGTGTGTGTGCAACCTTATATGCAACTTAGAATAGCATTAGCTTTTTTGCTGCAGAATCACACTGTTGACTCATGTTAAATGATCTGCTTAGGCCCATAGATTCTTTTCAAATGTACTATGGGCAAGCCAAGTGTCCCACACCTCATACTTGTGCAGCTGGTTCTTCCTGCCTAAGTGGAGAACCTTACATTTATCTCTATTGAAATGCATTTTGTTGATTTCTAACCCATTATTGTTGTTGTTTTCTTTTGGGTATAGTTTTTTGAATAACAACAACAACAACAACAACAACAACAACAACAACAACAACAACAACAACAACAATAACAACAACAACTGTACTGGATTCTCTCCTTAATCATTTCCTAGAGTCAAAATGGAAGTGAGTTAGAACTGATGAGGATCGATTGAGTGCCTCAGGGCTTGATGGTGTTTTTGACTATTGGGTACAGCCAAGTGTTTTCTTCCACCATTTTGACAGTGAGCTCTGATTGCTGGTAAACTCCCAGCCACAACTTCCTTCCTCTACAGATTGCTAATGTCATTTACTTTCTTTGCTGAGGGACCAGTCTTGAAGCAAAATACAGACAGCTCTTGGGAAAGAAATAGAAAGGAAAACAGATGAGTTATCACATGGAAAAGTGAAGTGAATTGCTTTCATGGACTGTCAACTTCCAGAAAAAGATAGTGCAAAAATGTGTCAGTCATTCATAGCTCTACTTGCCACACTTTGACTGCTCAGTGGCAGTTAGTTTGGGAAGTATCCCTGGAGAGAAACTGTATATAATCAGAAGAATTCTAATTGAGGGTGTGGGTGGGACATCCAACTCCACATTTCTATGATTCTATGATCAAGAAAGATAAACTAACAATGTTCCATAGCACCTTGTCTGCATTCGGCTTCAGGGTGTACCTAGGTAGGTAGTAATACAACTGTGAGTGTCTACTAGATGCATTCACACAGCAGTTTGTTCCATTTCCCTGATGTTTCCCTAACTGTTAATTTCTGCATTATACAAGAGGTTTCATATGACATAAAAATCACATTCAGAAATTTAGAGTATATTTAGTGCTCATGTCCATGTTATTTGATTCCAGAAAAAATCTGCTCTCAGCCCTCTTAACCTGGAAAATCACAGGAGTATGAATGAATGCACCCTAAAACAGGTTCAGAGAACCTGTGGCCCTCCAGATGATGCTGGATTCTGAACTCTCATCTGCCCCAGCTAGCTTGGCTAATGGTCAAAAACTATTGGAGTGTACTGTCAGGGAACTGCCATCAGTGCCGGAGGGAGAGAGCAAGCTCCAGAGGGATCCCAGAGAGCGTCCCTGGATTGGGAGAGGCAGCCCATCTTCTGGGGAAGGGAATCAGCTTAGCTCCAGTGGAGAAGAGGGGCAGATGGGGGAATCAGAGAGGCGGTCACATGACTCCTTGCTGGGGACCAGCGGGGAGAGGAAGGGTCTTCCACTTCCTACGCCCTCCTTGTGCAGAAGGCTTCCGCGCAGGGAGAGTAGGAGGAGACTGGGCGTCAAAGAACTTCTTTGCTGGAAGAAGTTTAAGAAACGCCCACTGACGGATTCTGCCAGCGATTGAGACAGCCACGGGTGAGTGGCTGTCCGGACAGGAAAGGTTCACTCAGGCAACCCAGCCAGGTGTTGGCACAGGCTTACGCACGAGCAACCCCTAGAACCATTACATGTACCTTCCCTAGTATAAATCTATCTCGCCTCATCTATTCAAATAAACCTCCTTCTGGCAGTTCTCTCACTGTGAGAAGTGAGGTTACAGGGAACCAGGCAGAGGGCCTTCTCGGTAGTGGCGCCCATCCTGTGGAATGCCCTCCCACCAAATGTCAAAGAAATAAACAACTGACTTTTAGAAGACATCTGAAGGCAGCCCTGTTTAGGAAAGTTTTTAATGTTTGATGTTTTGTTGTGTTTTTAATATTCTGTTGGGAGCCACCCAGAGTGTCTGGGGAAACCCAGCCAGATGGGCAGGGTATAAAGAAAGTATTATTATTATTATTATTATTATTATTATTATTATTATTATTATCATTAATGTATGAATAAATGGTGTGTTAAAAGTCGGGAAATTATGAAAAGGGCTTGGGCACCAGCAAGGCATTTTCTAAAGGTCCCTTGTAAGGTATTTCTGAGAAGAGGCAGGATATAGCCTACTTCAGCCATCCAACTCATGATGTGCATCTGTTGCAGTCTGCAGAGTTTTGAGACACCGAAATCTGCCACTGCTTCTAACTTACATGCAGTTTACACTGACAAGGAAGTAGCAAAAGGGATTGATGTGAGTATAAAGCCACTATTACAGGTACGTGCTGCTGAGTTCATGTAGAACCACTAAATCAGCACTGAACTAGACATTTGATTGCTTCGTCATCATGTATACTGCCCCAGACACATTCATTGCGTCATCACAAAACTTCTGTAAGTTGCATGAGTGGTAGTCTGGTGACACTAACCACCCATTGAAGCAATTAGGCAATTCAAAATAAATTTAGTTCCATCACATCCTGCTGATCTAACAGAGTTGTATGAATTGGTTTTTACCACCAGATGTTCCTAGATTCAAATCTTGATAGGAGTCCTTGACATGTAACCTTTTGCAGCTCAGAAAGAACAGCAAACTTTTACTGTAAGACCGGAATAATTGAAATCAAACCTCATGTTTGGGAAATCTAGTGCAAAGGATGTTCACCCCACTGACTGCAGAGACTTTTGAATGTAAGGAAAATTATGGGTTTGGATCATCAAACAGATTTTCCAGGAAGCCAGGACAAAGGATGTGTGATGTTATCCAGCCCCTTTGAACACAGTGAACTCATATTTCCAAGAAATCTCTGGGAAATCTTGTTTATATTTGACACGGTATAATTCTAATTCAGTTATGTGTACATGAACAATCTTCCCCCTTTTTGGTATTTTCATGGTTTCGTTCTGGGTCCTATTGTCCTTGTCTACGTATATTTTGCAAATCTTTTTTTGTTTTGTTTTGTTCTTGTATGTTAACTATTCTCTACACAGAAGCAATTGAAAGAGCTGTTATTAGGAAGCTGATTGCTCCTTTTCCCTGCTCAAAAATACACAGCGGGTTGGGAAATCTTGTGCAGAAACCAAGAATGATTTAAGCCGGATTATTCCTTCTTGCTTTTCTTGATGGGTAATTTCTCAGATAATTGTCAGCCCAAAGAAAAGTGTACCCAGCTGAGTTACAAGGAAGTTACAAAAACTGAAAAGTCTATATTGAGGCTTTTGTTTGCTAGAGAATTGGGTAAAAAACATCAATCTCATATTGGGAGAGATTGTGTGGAGAAGCTGTTGATCTAAGTGAAGGTGGACAATCTAAATTATTACTTTGTAGTGCTACTTATGTTCCAGCCTTCTTGTTGAAAGATTCAGGACAGCTACAAGAAAGTACTTCTCCACATGGTTCATAGTTAAACTGTGGAACTCACCCACAGGAGACGGTGATGGCCACCAACTTGGATGACTTTAAAAGAGGATTGAACAAAATAATGGAGGATAAGACTATTGAAGAAGAAGAAGAGGAGGAGGAGGAAGAGGAGGAGGAGGAGGAGGAATTAATTGCTGGAAACAACAGGAGAAAACACCAGAAAACTTTGGGCATTCTATTTGGAGCACAAGGGCTCTTGGGTTGCTCAGGCAGATGCATTATGTGGCCCATGAGAGCAGCAAAATAACCAGAATGTACAATGGTGATGGGGTAAAATCAGGCCAAATCTTTATTGACAGCAACAGGCAGGCAAGAGTTGGCATGGCATTGGGTCCCAGGATCGGTTCATCATTCCACAAGCCCCACATTGATGGAATGGATCCGCTGGATTTGGATCACTCCAAACATGTACCATGGGAGTTGGTCAGTATTGAACCTTTCCGTGGTGCAAGCCAAGCAAGAACGATCTCAGTGGGGGTGCAGATTCCAACCAGGCAGATACTGAATCCATGCCTGGGTTTGCTGTGGTCAATCCTCCCCTCAGGCCCCTTATGGGGGGGTATACTATGTTGATCCAGACCAATGCCATTCCCGCCCTCATACAAACAATGTTATTCCGCCTAACAAAGGAAAGCCATAATTGCACTGAGGGAAAGGCCAAAAAAAATTTCAACCAAGTGCCAATCAGGTTGAAAGAGAAAAAAAATCCTTTCTGTCCCTGTCAACCCATGACCCAAAATTGCTCAGTAAAGCCTCTAACCCAGGCATGGTCAAACTTGGCCCTCCAGCTGTTTTGGGACTACAATTCCCATCATCCCTGACCACTGGTCCTGTTAGCTAGGGATGGTGGGAGTTGTAGTCCCAAAACAGCTGGAGGGCCAAGTTTGGCCAGGCCTGCTCTAACCCAAGGGTGGGCATGCAGGAGGTTATCAAAGCGAAATGTCTGTGAGCTCCAGGGAAAACTGTCTTATGTAGGCTTCTCCTCCGCTCTGCAACAAGGACTCTTAGGACAGCTTTTTTCCCATGAGCCCATCACACAGAGAAGACACTGGGCAAAAACCTTGCCCAGCATTTTTCTGAAATCTATGGGCCACAGTACCGCCAGACAAAGGCATCCTATGCTTATTGGGCACGGAACAGGGCTTATGCTAGACTCTCACGATTCCAAAATCTTTGGTTCAGACAGGAAACATTTTTTTAACTCTTTCCCTTGTCAAATTGGAAAGCTTCCATTATTGGATGTTGAAACAGCCTCTGATTCAGTTAGGGAAAGGTGATAAAACTCTTCCCTTAACGTGGTTAGAGACTCTCAGATACATGGGATCTAGAATTACCATTGGACAGTACTAGATCTTCTTCACATATGAAGTTCTCTGATTCAGTGAGACATGTAATTTTATGTACTTCCCTTAACCCCAACTTAATCTTTGGCTAGTAGTTTTGGCCTCTAGTTTTAATCTTTGGCCTCTAGTTTTAATATGAACTAGATTTTGACAGACTCCTGCCTGGAAATGCAAGTGCCTTGCCTGATAAATGTCTGCTAGAAATCAAGATTCAGCTCCATTAAATAATTTCACTGTACCGTTGCTTTCCAAGAAATTGCAATTTACTCCTTGTGGCAGAGCTAGTTAAGAGCCATTCATTCATCTGCAACATCTCAGCTACGTGAACTTTCTGCCCCCCAAGATGATTCATGCTCAGCACAAACACCTTGCTGTTATCCGTCATGGCTGGCTAACTAGGAAGTTATAACTTATAATTACTTGTTGAATATAAAGAATCAAGCAAAACTTCCAGTTATGGTGTATGTCACTTTGACCATAACAAAAAATATGCTCCTATTAAAGGTCCATCAAGGGGAACATGATAGGTATATCCCATGGAGAATTTTTTGCTTGCTTCCATAGTCTACTGTACTTCTGATCCATGTGTTTGTTTCTGCCATCACTAAAAGCAAGTTTTCCCCAGACCACTGCTATGGATTAGCAGCAGAGCTGATTTTGCACTTGATATTAAACCCTGGCTTAGCTGCCATGCCATGCTGAGCTAAAAGGACTAGGGAAGAGCAAAAGGGGTGAGAGGGATGAACTTCCAGTAGCATGTTGAAATGCTGTACTGAAGGGAAGGCCCCTTGGGAATTTGGGACTCTCCATGACACAGTATGAAGCCATGATGGCTAGAGGGCTTTTGGGATGGCTGAGGTATTTTCAGGGCACTTGGAGGGTATGTTTCCTGTGATGTGTGAACCAGACTGGTAAAACCATGGAGTTGAAATACAATTGACAGAGGGTGGACCCTGACACCCTTATTCATTTTATACCCCATGGACAATATCCAAAATTGCCCCAGCCAATGCCAGCAATCACTTAACTCTCCAGAGCAGATTTTGGGTGTGCAAGATTTCTGCAAGGAAGAAGAGGAAGGGGAACTCATGTTTGTCTGTGGCACAAGAAGGCAACCACAGTTGGCTATCACTTGATCTTCCCCACCTTTACCTGGGAATGTTAAGAATGTATTACATTGACACTGATGAATTTGTGTGGGTGAGGTTTTTTTTTGTTATTTATTGTTCTATTAATAATTTGTAGTTATGTTGTATTACTGTATATGTAAGCTGTCTTGCAAGGGCATCTATGTTGAAAGACAAGGTAAACAGCTACAAAATATATTAAACTGTGGATTCAGCAGTATATCTGTGTTCCAGCTCCCAAATGACCAGTCTTGATCATAAGATATAAGTCATATACTTCTGTTTATAACAGCATACCCAAAAAAATGTTATTGGCCAATGGAGAGAGGCGTTCTGCTATTTCTCTTGTTTTTCACAGCATTCCTTAAGAAAGATTTTTGGGCTTTGTGGATAATATTGCTCCTGGGATTTCTATTCCCTTGATGATCTTGAGGCAGTGCAGGCCTTTGTGAAAGGACAAAAACTGTTACCAATTAGCATGAAATTCTGACAGTTATGACCTCTCTCTCCAGGACGCGCTGAGATCTGTGAATAATGACTGTATTTTTAGATATAGGCAGTAGCCAACGTGGTGCCTTCAAGATGTTTTTGGAATACAACACTCATTATCCCTGACCATTGGCATTACTGCCTTGGGCTGATAAGAGTTGGAGTCCAACAACCTCTGGAAGGCACCATATTGGATACAGTTGTAGGGCCAAATAAGCTCTATCTCATAAGCATGTTCTTAACTCATTCCCATTGAGATGGGTATAACTGAAAAGTGGTTGCACCTAGTGGTTGCACAACCACTAAGATGTGGTTGTGGCCATAATGTACAACCACAAGTGCTGCAGTTACTTAAATTTGAGACTGTTTATTCTCTCCAGAAAAACAATAATATACAGCCTACATATTACTATATCAAGGACATATACATAGCCATATCTGAATAGAAACCTGATTATTCAATATTCTCCAGAGAACAGACATGATTGTCTTGAAGATTGCCACGACTCTCAGAAGGTGAAAAGTGTGTCAGGTTCATTTCTGTATTGACAAAGAAGAAAAGATTGGGGGGGGGGACAGCCTGATGGCAGTACTACCTGTTGGGTTTTGATGTCTCATCACAGCTCTGCAGGAAGTCAATCAAAGCATTTAGAAATAGAGGTTTTTTCTTTAAACAAAATCTCAGTGGTAGCCAAACCAAAAGAATTGCTGCGGGGGTTTTGAATTATCAACATTGCTTTGAAGTATTCTATAGGAGGCCATTATTTTCCTGTCTATGATGCAGCTGTCAATGGGCATTTCTCAGAAGAGGATGAAAGAAAATTTTCATGGTTACAACTCCCATGGATACTTTGATATTTTCCATTTATTTAATGTCCAATATTTAAGTTATTGGTTGTTTTTTTAATTTTTAAGAGTTAATCCACATGTCTTCAGGTCTTCAAACTACTATACAGCCACTATGTTAAATAACATTAGAGCAGAAAAGGTCAGATCCTCCAAGTGTCTCTATTTTTCAGGGACAGTCCCAGATTTACAGAAGCTGTCCCGGCCTCTGATTTGATCCCAGAATGTCCCGCTTTTCCTTAGGACATCCCTATTTTCATCGGACAAATGGTGAAGGGTATGGAGTTATGTGACTCCCAAGCCAAGGAGATAAGTAACTATACAGCCTTTAGAAGACATCTGAAGGTAGCTCTGTATAGGGAAGTTTTTTAATGTTTAATGTTTTATTATGTTTATATATATATTGGAAGCCGCTCAGAGTGGCTGGAGCAACCCAGTCAGATGGGTGGGGTGTAAATAATAAAATTATCATTATAATTATTACTATGGAATAGGACGTCCCTATTTTCATTGGAGAAATGTCGGAGGGTATGGTATCTGCATGCTACATTCCCATCAGAAAGCACCTGTATATTTTTACTTTCAAATTACATTTAGAGAAATGCAAGCACAGAAATAGCTTACTAGAAATCTATTTAACAGTGCCACCCTATATATTTGTTCAGAAGTATGATCCATTCAGTTCATTGATCCTTACTCCAAGGTAAATGTGCATAGAATTGTGGCCTAGGACAGTGTTCTGTTTTGTTTTCTGCTGTTGTATTCTTCTGGTGAGGCCTTTTGGTTCTTAGTTGGAAGTGTTTGTCCTTCAGGCTAAACTGAAACTTTTCATATAGTGAAGATGTGAGGCTGAAATGTCATGCTTAGAGAATTCTTTAGCAACCTCTAAAGTCCACAGGGCTGTTGAAATTTGAGATGGGTTTTATGCATCAAAAAACTAGTCCTACATAGATTATTAGGTGGGCTTTCTAGATCGAGTAAAATGATGCAGTGCTGATGTTGTGTGATATTGTGTGTGATGATTATCCCAACCTGGTTATTTACAAAACACTGTTAAGCAGGAAAACCCTTCCCTAGTTCTCATTTCAAGTTCTTGTTTCTCCAATTCAACCTGTCTCTTCTCCAGGGTATGGTTTGAAGATACATGAGGCTACCACCTTACTGAAGCTAAGCAGGTCTGGGTCTGATCAGTTCCTGGTTTGGGAGGTCACCTGAGAACCACATATACACTGCCTTGAGTTCCATCTTAGAAGAAAGGTGGGGTATATGTTAGAAATCAAACAAAAGTCAGAAATGAAATAGTCTGAAATATCTGTGAGTAATCAAAGTCATTCACGAACAAGCAATTTCTTACTGGCACAGGAGCTCCAGAGTGATCATGGTGTTCCATCTCCCACAAGTACTGTTCCACTTATTTCAAGGGAGGAATCAGATCAGCATAAACATCCCTTTGCATGTAAAAATTGCAAAATGTGAGTTAGCCCCTGAGAGCAAGATCATCTTTCTCTCTGTGTGTATATTAGAGTGTCTGTGGGGTTCTGGATCAGGGTGCTGATTGAGTCCAGTGGGAGTGCTTCTGAGTTAGTGGTTTCAAGATTGCAGGCCAGTCAGTGGTATTTGCCAATGACTCACTCATTTCTCTGGGGCTATTGTCCTCATTTCTCTCTCTCTTTTTATGTCATAATTTCTGTACATTACCCACTCCGGGCTCACATTACACTGACGAGTTACGCAATCAAGTCAGCTTTATGAAGATAATACTTTACTTTGTGGATGTCACACTGACGCACTGAGCAAATGCCGCCTATGGTTCTGCAATACGGAATAGATACCAATGAGCTATTTCTTTCCGTTGAGCTTGCTGCTCTCAAGAAGTGCTCTGATCGTGAAACGCTTCTTTGTTTCTTTTGGTTATTGAACAAATTGCTTGATGCGTTGTCTTTGAATTGTATGAGGTTGGCAAAGGAAGGGTGGCAGGCTTGTAGGAAATCTTCCCCTGAAAACCCTAACCACCAGGCAGGGAACAGAAGGCAAGATATACCCCAACACAGTAATCTTATACAACCGGCAACCTAAGAAGTAAATCAGGCCGATGAAAACATGCTTCCCAGTTGGTCCACCGTCATCCAAATAAATTTATTTCCAGTCTCTTTTTTTTTGTGTGTGTGTTCATGTAGAAATCCTGTTTTGTCCTGTTTCTACATTAATCAACGTAACAAATTTTTAAAAACACACATCAGTTAAATAGTTATCTAAATATTCATATTTAAATGTATTTTTTGTCAAAAGAAGATTTTGCATCTGAACAAAATGTGATGAGCCTGCATCTACAGTATTTTAACCTTTCAAATTATATGCATTTACACATCCCAAATAAGACCAGGAAAGAGCTCTCATTTAGGATGCGTAAATAATTTGAAAGGTAAAAAAAAACTGTGGAGGTGACTTGAGTCTTTGTACCTCTTTCTGCTGTTGGCCTTTTTGCCCATAATTGCTGACCTTTGACCTAAGACCTGTCATCACCTGACTTGCCGCCTCCAACTGTTTCGTAAGACAGATTTTATAAAATAGAACAACAAACATCAAGATGTTGGAAGCATTAGAACTAAAAAGGCTGACAAGTCAAAATGAGAGATATACAAAATTTCAAACGAGTGAGGTAGGCAACATATGGCAGCATACAGTTTTTCAAAGAGCAAACAGAAATAAAATCTTGCAGTGACTTGTTCCAATAGGATCGACTGTACACTCCCCAAAAAATTACATTTGTTTTTGTTGTCCGTGAAACTGTGTATGTCAAAACACATTGGGCACATCACATATTGTGATAAAATTCTATTCACACACAGGGACAGACACACCCACCCCAAGCATTACTTAAAGCTTTTAGGCATTTTGCCCCAGCCATATTGGGGAAGTTTCAAATTAGAGCTCAATTACATTGAGTCATTCTTTTCTACATTAGATCACAGGTGGGCAGGGTGGAAGGTCTGTCTGTTCTGAGAAGGAAACAAGACTAAACTGTAAGATAGGTTCAACCCATCAACTTTTCATGAAGGAAATTATCGGTTTGAAAACAACTTATAATTGTAATAACACCCAGTATTTACCGACCTGGTTGGTTTTAAACTGATGACCCAGAAAAGGAGAGCCTTTCCTGCCTTAATTCTCTGTCCATATATGTAATCCATTCTTTATTGAATAGGTGTGGCACAGACTTAACATGTTTCTGTTCCCAAACTGCATGTCCCGTCACAGAGTTATTTCAGTCTGAAACCTTGAACTCTGGTAAAGGGGTACTGGTCAAATTCTTCAGTGGCATATTTTGAAAGACAGCAGATATAGTTGTGTTATGCACAAGGTTGTGATCAGTTAAACCAAAAGGAATTTTAGAATCATTCACAAAGAAATCCAGGAACTTCCCTGCCCTCTCTCCACCTCACACACAAAATTATACACAGAGGGAAGAGAGTGGGAGGATGTTCCAATGTGTGAACAGAAGTCATTCAACTTCCACAATGGTTTTGTTGGATTCAACCTAGTGAGTTTCAGTGCAGTCTTAACACTCTTCCCTGGGAGTAAGGAGGATGCATCCCTTATTGCCAATGGGCAGGTTGTCTTCCCTAGGCAGGTGCTTACACTAATCTATTGTTTTTCTGCTTTCTCCTATGTGGATTCACAGAACAAATTTGGGCATACGTTCCAAGTGCAGAATGTTCCATCCTTCTTAAATCATAAAGAACATAATCTGAACATCTTTGAAATGTCAAGGAATGTGTGCATAGTTTGAAACTGAGTAGGCATAGCTTGAAACTGAGGCAGTTTCCCATACAAAACATGCTACTGATCATTGCCATCCCCTTGTCTTATACATACACTTTTTGGACTAAGCAAATAGTGATGTACTTTCACCGGGTTTACTAGAGATTTACACTAAATACAATGTACAAATAAACATGTGCAATAAAGATTGCTTACACTAGGCTTCCTCACTCTGGCGTCCTCCAGATGTTTTAGACTACAACTCTCATCATGCCGGTTGGGGCTGATGGGAGCTAGAATCCATCAACATCTGCTGTGCGCCAGGTTCGGAATGGCCAACTTGCGCTATTAAAGTGTGTGTATTTACAAGCACACAGAAAAATCTGTGTCATTTCAGCAGTGAGCACATGATATCTTGAAAATGTTGATTTTCCTACTGCTACCTTTCTGAAACACAGAGGGGGAAAGAGCAGTTTCTTCAGCAGCTGTTCTAAGCTGTGAATGTCTGTCTGGTAGGGAATCACTGAGTCCCCTATTTCTCTATGGGCTGCAAATATTTTATTTACTAAAAGAAAACAAAGTCACCAAATCCCCCTCCATCCTTATGAGATGCTATTGCAGGCAGATTATTTTCTGCTCAAATTGCCACTGGCATCTGTATTCTCCAGCTTTGGGGATACGAAGAACAGAGAGAGAAACCAGCAACTGAGGCCTGAAGTGTCACATCAAGCAGATGCAATCATTGAAGAAGAGACAGCCCTTAGGTGTGTCCAGATGGTGGCTTTGAAGGGGAGAAACTGTGCAGTGTGTGTCAGTCTTCCATGATGCACATGCAATAACAACTTTGTCTAATGCTGATCACCTCTCTGCCGCTGCTGTTACCCAACATTGAAAGAGAACAGGGAGTGTGGACAACAGAGGCACTGGTGCAAGGTTGTAAGAAGTACTTGGTTAAGTGTGTGAGCTATGAGCTATAAGTCCCTGACATCACTAAGTAGCTTTGGAAAAGTCATTGGTTCATAATTATTGATGATATAATTTCTTACACAATCCATTTTTGCAGTACAGTTGTACCTTGGTTGTCAAATGGAATCTGTTCTAGAAGTCCGTTCGACTTCTGAAAATGTTCGACAACCAAAGCCCTGTTTCTGATTGGCTGCAGGAGCTTCCTGCATGCAGTCGGAACCCGCGGAACCCTCGTCGGATGTTTGGGTTCCAAAGAACATTCGGAAACCGGAACACTCACTTCCAGGTTTGTGGCGTTCCGGAGCCAAAATGTTTGAGTCACAAGGCATTGAGGATCCAAGGTATGACTGTATGTGGAACCTCTGGTGGACCAACTGAACTGAGATTGCCCCTGGAGGGGTTGATTGTAAGTTGGCACCGTCATTTGGGGATTAGATGCACGGTCACCAAGAAACAATTTAGGAAAGCCCTGAAAATCAGAGCAAATGAGAGAGACTAAAAAATCAAGAGAGCAAAAAAAGGTGCCAGTGCTATAAGCTATGAGTACCCCTCCAGCCCTCAGCAGAATAACCTCCTCTATACACCACATATGTTTAGCAGGCCAGACATATTTCAGTAATCCTAATATTTTCCCAATTAGTTTAGTTGAATTCTGCTCTACTCAGATTCTGTCCAACTGCAGACTGAGCTAAACCTCCAATGGGGAGCATGGCAAGAGTTGCCATGTATTTCAGAAGACTTTGGCTTATGATTATAGAGAATGGAGATTTAAATATGACATTGAAGTTAAGATTTTGAGGGATAATGAGCTAATGCCTGAGCTTTCCATCTGTGGTACTTCAGAAGCTTATGCAGGTTGGTAGGGGATCTCTCTGAACATTAGCTGGAGAGCTACCAGCTAGTTATCAAAGTCAGGTTATTGGACATCCTTTCTGACTGCACTACTCAAAAGTGTATGCCTGAATATGCTCTGATATGGGTATTAATTTCACTCTCATATATGCTTCGGACAACAGCCCACAGGGGGTTACAAGGCTCCACTTTGATAGTTCTGATCCTGCTAAGTTCTCCAAAGCGCTAATCCTTTGTAAGAGCATTTAGACCATGTTTCCCAACACTTTTGGAAAATTTTAAAGCAAAGGAAAAACAGTTATTGACGCCATCAGGTACCATGTAGTACCAGCCAAAGTATATCTTTTGTACCCATCTGTCTTTCCTCCCTTTGAACCTTTTGTTTTCCTCACAGCTGTCTTCACTTGCTTTAAACAGATGGTGTAAAATCAACATTTCTTTGTCAGCTTCCAGTGTAAGTCAAGAGAATTCCCTGTGGATAATATATCAGAAGACTACTATACATGCACTGCCTGTTGTAGATACCTATTTCAGGGTAATACTTTTTAAAGATAGCATTTGGACCCAATCTAAGAACACACCCTATCTGCTTTTCAGCTAGTCACATCCAAAATCACTAGGAACTTGCAGTCAGAAATATAGCAGCTGACTATTCCTAATGGCACCTCCCCATTTAATTGGGTTTTTTTACTTTGTCATTCTCCTGCACTGATACCCACAGCACATAGCCACTCCTCTCTTTCCCTCTGCCAAATTAAGTTCCTTGAGAGTAGCACCAGTGCAGGCATTGGCAAACTCGGCCCTCCAGATGTTTTGGGACTACAACTACCAACAACCCTGACCACTGGTCCTGTTAGCTAGGGATGATGGGAGTTGTAGTCCCAAAACATCTGGAGGGCCAAGTTTGCCTATGCCTGCACCAGAGTGCAGAATTCCACAACTGGAGGCTAATTCACACATGTGTATATCACATGTGCACATGATCAGAATAGATCTCTGCTCACTCAGAGGGACTTCCTTTTGTTCTATAGTCTCATGCATTCCTGACAGCCTCAAAAGCACAGAGTGTTGCTGAAGTGTAGGTGGGTTCCCATGAGGCAAGACACAGTGGTAACAGCAGGAACCTTTTTTGAACGAACAGGACTGGACAACAGGGGCAAAGAACTGCTTATATACATTTCTGAAGGCCTGGGCCACTCCCACTCCCAACATGATTGGCTGTCTAAACTTCCAAGCTGCAAATCATGACTCAGAGTTTAAGGGCCAATGGCAGAGGCCCAAATCCTGAAATTTTCTGTGATTGGATATCATGTATCGAATCAGAACACAGGGGCTCAGACCACAGAATACATAACAGTTGCCATTTTTAATTGCAATCTTTGGAACACAGAGACTAAAATGTGTAACTGATTGTTCAGGATTCCAGAACATTGTATGGAAAGGTGGTCAGGATGTCATGACACTGTTTTATGGCCTGTGACTTCCTGCTGGTTTACCTTCACTTTCATGACCCATTACCAACAGATGTAAGCTTCAAAAAAGAGAAAGAATTCCTGACAAACTTACATGCTCATTGTGCAGCGAGGGAGGGAATGCTAGAAATATAAACTTGCAAGAATTTCATTTTACTTGGGTCAATTTTATGCTGCATGCTCATAGTTCATTTACAAACATGTTGGCAGTCTATACATTATATTAATTAATGGAACCCTTTTGTGTTGAAGCAAAAGATCTTTTTTAAAAAAAAATGCACAATCTTGAAGTAATTGAAGCCCTAATTATGGTGCACAAAGAGCAAAAACTCTTTTGTAAGTAGCTCTAGCGTTTGGAATTTGTGCAATTAATTGTAGCGCTCACATCTTCTTTCCCTAGTACTTTATTTCTTAAAGAAATTTGGAAGTCTAGAATCGGAAGGACCTTCAAAAGTCATCCATTTTAATCTCATGTAATGGCCAGGAACCACCCAACATCTTTAAACAGATTAAGCTGCTCCTATAATGACATATAATCAAATTAAATGATAGTATCCTGAAACTGAAGAGTTGCAGGGACAGGTTGAAGCCCCTGCAGCAAATGTGTTTGTAGAAAAAAGGGGGGAAATGGGCTGTGTACATGCTATACCTTTAAAGCACATTTGAAGCATCTTCTTTCCCTCAGAGATTTCTGGGCACAGGAGCTTACCCCTCACAGAGTTACAATTCCCAGCATCTGACAACTACAGTGCCCAGAATTCTTTGAGGGGGGAAATGTGTTTCAAATGTCCTTCAAAAGCTTAGTGTGTATGCAGCCTTAGCGAACAAACAGTTAAGCATGATATTTTTCCAATAGCCATTCTGGAAAAAACAGAAAAAGGGGAGGAAGGGCAGAAGGGACTTTTTTTATAACGAGTCATACCAATGGTCCACATTAAGAACAATAAGGCCTGCACCAGCAGTTAGTACTACCAGATCTCTGGAGAAAAGACTTACCATCATTGTGGCAATTTGTCCTCCTCAACATTTGCCTTTTGCTGTTGTCAGTCTCCTCTGGATGAGAGATGGAAGAGCCAGCTGTATGTTATCCAGCCTGTATGTCAGCCATATGTCATCTACCCCTCATCTCTGAACTGTATTTGGAGTGCAGCAATACAAGTTCCAGAAACTTTCTTGTTGATTAACTCTTATTTTGCTTCTGTATGCCAAATGGTTGATTCTTGACATTTTTTTAATTTACTGGCCTGTAATTTGTATGTTTGAATTGCTAACGCTCTGTATTTTGATGCTTTGAATGTTTGCTGTAAGCTGCTTTGGGCACAGCTCATTGTAGAAAAGTGGAATATAAGTAAACTCTATCAATTGATGTTAACTGATGGGAAGTTTTCTTTCTGTACATTCTTTTCTCACCACCCTGGAATGTTCACTTCACATTGAGTTCATGAAACATCATATCCTGACCTGTTCTTAAAGCATGGTTGACCACATCTACTATCAATCATTAGTTATAGTTTAAGTCTGCTATATCAATCACTAGTAATTGTTTAATATGAGGTCTTCACGCCTGTCCAACTCTGTGTTCCTTTTCCCAACCTTTAATCTATTGATGATTAATGTCTTATATGCAACCCTTGCAATGTATTTGTGTTAACCAATCAGCAACAAGCACATACGTGGCAATGCTGTAATATTCAATAAAAGGGACTCCCCGAGACATGCCCGGGAGATGCCTCCCATATGACACTTGCCATTCGTCTGTCGTTTATTTCAACCCAACATCTGGTGACCCTCGACGTGCCAGATCCCTTCACGCAGCCTCCGTACTTCACTCAACTGGAAAAGTCTCAGCGCGCTACTTCGTGAGTATGGGGGGGGGGACTGACAAAGTTCCAACAGGAGCATGCCAAGGAGCTGCTTCATCTCGTTAGACAGCGGGTGGCGGGTGCTCATATTTCTTTGAGAGAAATTGAACAATTGTTATGTGAGATTGCTTGCCAGTGCCCCTGCTACCCAGAGTCAGGCTCTCTGGGATCAGAAGCTTGGCAAAAGATCGGAAAAACCCTCTTCGCAGAACCGAGGGCTCCGATTCATTGTCTGCTCACTTGGCAGAAATGTGCAGATGCCGTCACTAAATTAGGACCACAGGCATCTCCGGCAGCCCCTGCTCTTTTAGCCGCAGCAGACAATCCCCCACCTTACCCAAAGCTTCTGCCTCCATCACAACCTTGCCAACCTCCCTCCCTACGCCTCAGCCCACATCCACCCCCCATCCCTCCTTCGCCTGCCTCAGCCCCTGCGCGCTCTCCTACAAGAGCTGTGCGTGCCGCGCTTTCTCAAGCTAGGCAACAAGGGCTCCTCTCCTTAGAGGAAGAGGCTGGATGGGCCGGCAAACTGCCATCTGCTTTCCCTATCTCCTATGCAAACCCCAGCACTGCACAACAACAGATTATGTATGAGGCACTTCCTTATTCTGTTCTGAGAGAATTAAGGAAAGCCATTACTGATTCTGGTCTAAAATCTTCTTATGTGCTAGGGATGCTGGAGGGGATCACAAATGGTTACACAATGCTACCTCAAGATTGGAAAGATCTGATGCACATGCTTTTATCTCTGGCTCAGTATGTGGTTTTTGAAAGTGAATTTAAGCATAGCGCAGCAGCCCTGGCTGATCCACAGCATTCAGCCAATCAACTTTTTGGTGCTGGTCCATATGATAATATACCAGCCCAGGCGCAATTGACACCTTTACATTTCAGTCGCACCGCAACCTGTGTACAACGCACCTTTCGGAAAGTCCCTGTCTCAGGGCAACCGCTGAGCTCCTTCGTTAATATTAAGCAACAACATTCGGAGCCTTACCATCAATTTATAGATAGATTGAAAGAATCAATCACTAGGCAGATTGATGACCCTACAGCTCAAAATGAATTGATGAAAAAATTGGCTTTTGAAAATGCAAACACCGATTGCAAGAAGGCTTTGCAGTCAATCATACATCGCCCTAAATATGACCTGGCCGATATGATTCAAAGCTGTGCAGATGTTGGCAGCCGAGCCATGCGATGTCTTTGCTTGCCGGTGCAATCCAGGCTGGCAATAAGCCTACAGGCAATTGCTTTAATTGCAAACGCCCAGGTCATTTTGCTAAACAATGCAGAGCCCCTGGCGGGGGAGCAAACAGGAATGGTGATGCCAATAAGGCCAAGCCTTCCAAAAAATGCCCGAAATGCGGAAAAGGCTATCATTGGGAAAATCAGTGCAGGAGTTCGGGAAACTCCATAGGGGCCCTGCTCTCGGGCCAGGACAAATAGAAAGCCCTCCGCTGTTAGCTTCTGCATTTGAAAATTTTTCTAAGGATACACCCTCTGATTTCACCATTGATTTAATCAATCAAGAAACCAAAGACGCTGTTTTACCTGGTGAAATTGTGCTCATGCCCACCCACTTCCACCTTTGGAATCTCAGGAATCTTTTTTCTAGTTCCTCTGAAAATTTTTCTTACTGGGACAACAATCCCCAAACTGGTGCCCTCCTGTCAATTGGCCATACTGGAAAGGACTGATTGAGTTATGAGTTAAAAACATCTGGAGGCACCAGGTTGACAAAAGCTGAACTAGACATTCTGGAAGATCATGCACTTGAAATTTGTGCTGTGTATTACTAAGTTCCTGCCTGTCCACCACTCTGATTCTTTCTCCTAATGACTACAAAGACTTTGCAATCTTTGTCTCACTCAGCTTAGAAAATGACTTTCACATGGGTTCACAGTATAGAGCTGTGAACAGGGGAAGCAGCTTTCCTTATCTGGAGTTGAAGACACTTAAAAGACATTTGCATTTTTAAAATATAATTAAACCTGATTTGTTTAAATGTAGAACAGGGAAAATATTTCGCAACAGCCAAATGGCCCGAGGTCCCTGCTATCTGCCAAACATAATTTCTTGATTGACAGAGGATTTGAGGATAGATAAAGGCATTTGAAATAGCCACAAAATATTCAGCATCCACTTACAAAGCTCTCTTCTCTGCTCATATAATAAGGGGTATTCCCCATGAAGTATTAAACTGCAGTCCAGGTACTAATTCAGAGATTCCAAGGCTTCACACTTTGCATGTCCGTCATTCAAATGACTGCTGTGCTCCCACGGAATGGTTTGCCTGTAGTAGTAGAGTTTCTGAACAAAAGCAGTTCCGCTTAAACTAGGCTTCCAAACAACATTACCACATCAGCTATACACTTTTTTTTTGGGGGGGGAGAAGGAATTTTGCAGTGGTGAACACTCCTAATCTGCATTGTGAAGGACAGCACACAAATGTGTTCCAACGTGAGGCCGTTGAAAGGAGTTTCCGCAAGGTGACCGTAAAGCATAAACTAATCTGATTTCATGCACTTGGTTTTCTCTAATGGTGAGTTCTTCATGGAAGTCATTTGCGGTCTCCATGGGATTGCCTATTGTCTTATGCACTTTTAATTCAGCCATGTATGCATTATCCTGGAAGCATGTGGGTGTGCTATGGGAACCAAAATACATATGACTGCTATGACTAAAGAGGTACATTTCTTTCTCCTCTTTTATCATGGCAGTTGCATGTACTAATGTACAGATGTCTGTTTTATATAGCAGACGGTTGTTAAGCAGCTTAGAATACTATGAAGACAGGAGTATTACATGTGATTGCAGCCACTTAGCTGCCCCCTAAAGAAAGTTCTAAATGCTAAGTACATTCCAGTTGCTAAAGACAGAATGAGCACAACCCTAGGGATCCAAATTACTCATCAAGGGGAAAGGTTTAACGTAGTATCGATATACGCCCCTAACACAAATAAATCCGAGTTCTTTAAAAAACTGGAACAAATCTTATTAGAATTGGAAAATTATAAATTAATTTTATTAGGGGATCTGAACGGAGTCCCTGAACCCAATATTGACAGAAGTGAAAAAAGAAGGAAAGGGAAGCAGGGGAAACTACCAAAAACCTTTGACGATCTCCAAGAAAATTTAGATCTAATAGATATCTGGAGATATAAAAACCCTACCGGTAAACAATTTACCCATTTCTCTGGGGTACACCAGAGCTGGGGCAGAATAGACCAGATCTGGGTCTCCAGGGAGCTCACGTTGAGAGCGGAGAGGTGTATAATAGAACCCAGAACATTATCGGATCATAATTCAACCCTTCTGGAAATAAAAAGCACCCCATCAGGCCCGTATAGATGGAGGATGAACGATTATTTATTGGAACAGGACGAGATCACTGATAAGGCAAAGAAGGTGTTGAAAGAGTACTTTGTCCATAACCTACATAACGAAACTAAAATCAATGTGGTCTGGGACGCTAGCAAAGCAGTCCTCAGAGGTTTTTTGATCCAACAGAATAAATACAGGAAGAATCTGAGAGAAGTAAAGAAGGAAGAGCTAGTTAAACAAATAAAAGAAGTAGAGGACAAATTAACAACAAACCCTGGGGATGAGAGGTATAACCAGATCTACAAACTACTACAAACCCAATACTCAACCCTGTTGAATCACGAAATAGAATGGGGAATAAAGACAATGAAACAAAAGTTCTTCGAATCAGCAAATAAAACTGGCAAATTGCTAGCGTGGCAGCTGAGGAAAAAGAAAAAACAAAAGGTGATCAATAAAATTAAATTCGAAGATCAAATAATAGAGGATCCCAGTAAGATTAAAGCAAAGTTCCTCCAATACTATGAAAATCTGTACAAAAGGAAGGAGGCAGAAGATGCAAATGAGATAGGAAGGTATTTAGAAAGGAATGGGAAAGAAAACCTGTCAGACGAGGAAAAGATAGCGTTAAACGAACCAGTAACTATGGACGAGGTCAGAGAAGCAATCAGGAAAATGAAACCTGGAAAAGCCCCCGGCCCAGATGGCCTCTCCCAAAAATATTATAAAACCTTAGAGGAACATCTGACCCCGGTACTTTGTAGTGTAATTAACAACATATTACAAGGAGGAGAAATGCCTGATTCATGGAGAGAGGCTCACATCACTTTAATACCTAAAGTAGGCTCAGATACGCTTAACATATCAAACTACAGACCAATATCATTGCTCAATAATGATTACAAGATCTTTGCAGGAATAATGGCAAATAGATTAAAGAAATACTTGAGTAGAGTAATCCACAAAGACCAAGCCGGATTCCTGCCTGGCAGGCAGATAAAGGAGAATGTGAGGCATGTAGTTAATATAATCGAATATTTGGACTTGAAGATCGACATCCCTGCCGCCCTAATCTTTATAGACGCCGAAAAGGCCTTTGATAATGTTTCCTGGCAATTCCTTATTAAATGTATGGAGAGGATAGGAATAAGAGGGCCATTTCTGGAAGGAATTAGAGCAATCTATTCAAACCAAAAAGCGAAACTTATCATTAATGGCAATTTAACAACCTCTTTTAAGATTACTAAAGGTACAAGGCAGGGGTGCCCACTATCACCCCTACTATTCATTATGGTCTTGGAGGTTATACTGAACAAGATTAGAGGAACTTCGGATATAAGAGGGATTAAGATAGGAAAAAAAGAATATAAAGTCAAGGCCTACGCTGACGATCTAGTAATATCAATAGAAGAACCTCTAGAAAGGATAAATACAGTTATCGATGTGATGGAGGAATTTGGGAAGCTATCTGGGTTCAAATTGAACAAAATAAAAACAAAAATGATGGTAAAGAACTTAGACGAACAATCAAAAAATAGAATGGAATTAGAATCTGGGATTAAAATATCAAAAAAGGTTAAGTATTTGGGTATCTGGCTTTCAACGAAAAATATAAATTTGGTTGAGGACAACTACAACAGGATGTGGAGAGAATGCAAAAGAGATCTAGACAGCTGGAGTAGATTACACCTCTCATGGGAGGGGAGAATGGCGGCTATTAAGATGAACATTCTCCCTAAAATGATATTCCTATTTCAAAACATCCCGGTGATCAGGGGCATAACTATGTTTAAGAACTGGCAAAGGACCCTTTCCAGATTTATCTGGCAGGGTAAAAGGGCCAGAATCAAATACAAGTTGCTCACTGATAAAAGAGACAGAGGTGGGTTTGCGCTCCCGAATTTACAACTATATTATGAAGCCTCGTGTTTATGCTGGGTAAAGGATTGGATAGTCCTGGATAACACCGACTTGCTGGACCTGGAGGGTTTCAATGCCAGATTTGGGTGGCATGCTTACCTGTGGCAAGATAAGGGAAGAGTACACAAAAGTTTTTCTAATCATATTATAAGAGGAGCACTGTTGGAAGTGTGGAATAGATGTAAGAACTTGGTAGAAAAAGATACTCCACCATGGCTGTCACCCATAGATATCCTGGCAATTAAAAAGGTGAATATGGAAGGTAGAAGATGGACGTATGCCGAACTCCTGATAAGATCTGAGAAAGGTTGGGAAATTAGACCCTATGAAGAGCTGAAAGATAAACTGGATGGGTGGATTCAATACCACCAAATTAATTCTTTATGGAACGTACATAAAAAAGCCGGAATAAGTAAAAATAAATCTAAATTCCACCTAGAAATAATAGAAGGGAAGTCCAAGCTCCTAACCAAAATGTATAACCAACTATTAGACTGGGATACTATGGATGAGGAAGTCAAAGAGGTTATGATCAAGTGGGCCATAGACATAGGACACCCCCTAGAATACGAAAAATGGAAAAAACTATGGACCAAAGACATGAAATTTTCAGCATGTGTTGGCCTCCGGGAAAACATGGAAAAGATGATGTACCGCTGGTACATCACCCCAACAAAGTTAGCTAAAATGTACAAAACCGGAGATAAGACCTGTTGGAAATGTAAAAAGAAAGAGGGTGACTTCTTTCATATGTGGTGGTCCTGTGATCTAGTAAAGAAATTCTGGGGATCCGTTTATGACGAACTTAAAAAAATGCTAAAATACACCTTCCCAAAAAAACCCGAGGCATTCCTTTTGGGTATGGCGGGTAGTGAGATCAATAAGGATGACCAAACCCTCTTTCAGTACGCAACAGTAGCCGCTAGGGTACTGCTGGCGCAGAATTGGAAAAAAACCAGCATCCCTTCAATCACGGACTGGCAAAACAAACTAATTGAATATATCGACTTAGCAATAATGACGCAGAAGATTAGGCAGCAGAAAAACACTAAATTTATTAATGATTGGAACAAATTTTTTTCATACATGGAGACAACATTGGGCAACACCAAAATCGCAGTAGGTGTAGTATAAAAACTACGAGGTAGAACAAGACAATTAATAAAGACACTGCTGTACATATCGTTGAGATAGCGGTCACGTCGTGGTGGTGGGAAGTCAAAGAATGTAAAGATTGTATGCTGATTTTTGAACTACTATATTGTTTCTGTTTTTTATGTTTCATTATGTATACGCTTTTTTTTTAAATGATGGACTACAATAAAATCTTTTTAAAACTAAAAAAAAAAAAAAAAAAAAGACAGAATGAGCACAGAGTGTACAATGGATGACTATTTGAATGCAACCATTGTAAACAGCTATCATGGTTTACCAGACGTACAGTACCTATCCCTTAGTTTTATGATTATAGTCAGCAATATTCATTACCATAAAACTAGCTATAAATATGTATTTAGAGAGTACATTATAAACCAATAGGTTTCTTAATGGTTCCCATGCACTATAAAACAAATAGTGTAAAAATGCAGGAACACAATATGATCTGTTATAATTTTGTTTTGTTTTTAAAACAAAGACAAAGATGTGTGAATTATTTCTCGTGTGCTGTCTTGAGGAAAATGGGAGGTGTGTCAAAAGGAAAATCAGAATAGACAAGATGGCTGATTACTGGTTTTAGCCTTTACTGTGAAGGGTTGACAAACTTGTCATTACCAATATCAGTTTTCCATATAAAACATTTGCAAGTATGACATAGCAGAGGTGTTTAATGCTATTGCTGCAAAACGTGAAATACAAAGTCATAAAGTGATTCCTGCAAATAATGCACTTGTAGAGAATTGGGGCAGGAAGAATAGTTGGGCTTCATAAGCTGCTTACATGGCTTATGAAGTCAGTCTGTGATAAAATAAAATAGCTAATGCTATTCAACAGAAGGATAGCATCCTGGTCAAGGGAAGTAATAGTACCACTCTATTCTGCTTTTGGTCTACACCTGGAGTACTGTGTCCACTTCTGGGCACCACAGTTTAAGAAGCATATTGACAAGCTGGAATGTGTGCATAGGAGGGCAACCAAGATGATCAATGGTCTGGAAACCAAACTTTATGAGGCACGGTTGAGGAGGGGTATGTTTAGCCTGGAAAAGAGGAGACTGAGAGGATAGTCATCTTCAAATATCTGAAGGGCTGTCACATAGAAGATGGAGCAAACTTGTTTTCTCCTGCTCTGGAGGCTGGGACCTGAACTCTAAAATTCTATGATTCTATGAAGGCTGCTCATAAGGCTTACTCCTTGCAGACATCTGCACCAAGGTAGGGATATCCATTCAGGGGCACACATGAGAAGTAGCAAGTAGAAAACTGACCTGTGGATCAGGAAGTTCCTTCTTCAAATCTTGCTTCTGGCATGAATTCGTAGGTCACTGCAGGTAAACTACTCCCTGCCAAGCCACAGTTATCCACTACCATCCATCTGCAATATGGGAGATAATAATACTGACTTACCTTACAAGTTGTTTGTAAGGACTACTGCTAGATAATGCATGTGAAATGCTTTGAACACTTGGAAGTGCTGTACAACTGTGAACTCTAATTAGATTAGGGTCACTAATTGGAAAGAATATTTCATCACCTTATATGAACAGCTGACAGTTTGGACAGTGACCAAACGGGATATTTGTCACAAGTGTGATTAATTAAAGGTATCTGTTGCTAATTAGTCTGACTTCTCGGTATATTTTGATATTACATTGCAGAAATTAGTATAAGACCACTGAACAAAATGATGTGGTTGTACAATACTCGTAACTGTGTATTTTACTTTGCATGAGATTTCCACATGAACAATTATTATTCCCAAACTGTGACTTTTGGCAGAGGAACCTGCTGAATTGGCCAAACTAGTTTTTTTCCTAGCTTAATGGTGTCAGCTGTTCTGTACTGAATCCAAAGTTGCACCCCAAGATCCCCAGGACCCACCCCCAAAATAACTTCACACGGACACTTATTTTAGTTTAAGTTTTTGGGCAAATTTTGGCCACAACTTTATTGAAATACAACCATGTGAGCAGTATTGGCTTATGCATTGACTCCCGACTATAACTGACTCCACCTCTCTGGGTGATAGTCCAATGGGGTAAACCAAACCAAGCAAGGTCGATGAGGACCAACCAAAGCTCACCCTAGGCTTCCTGTGGTTCTGGCATGGCCCTAGCCCCTCAAGAGGACTTTAGACAAGATCCAGGACCCCCAGATTCCTTTAACGGAATACCCAGTTCCTGGAGGGGCAGGTGATGGTCGCACCTCCCCTCCCCACAATCCAACTGAGTCACTGCCTAACCGCCACCTTACAAGTTGTGACGATTGCCAAGGGGTAGGCAAAAACCAAGTGGCTAAAGCCAATCTGCCAAATGGGAAAAAATTCCTACCCAGCCCGTTCCAAAACAGGCGACCCAAACCAAAGCAAGGCCAAGCGACTCTGCCTAAATCTAGGGAGGGTGGGCGGGTGTTCGGCAGCGAGAAGCAAGTGCCCCTACTTGTGTCTCGCTGCTGGTTTTAAAGCCCCTGGGATCACGCCACCCTCCGGCAATTGGCTAAAACAGCCTGGCGTGATCCCAGGGCTATGGCCAGGACATCTAGCTACTCCCCCGCAATTTAACCCTGTAAGGGGAGATCCCTGGGGCCCCACGCACAACCAGGACCCTCTATTAGGAGGATCCCATCTATGGATTTGGGGGCACCATTCCCCTGAAAACTAATGGGAAGGAAAGATCTGTTGGAGTGTTAATGCTGTGAGAGCCCTTCCATCCTATACTCACGTTGTATATACATGCAGATAAAACCATGTATCCTAAAGACACTACAGACTCCATTGAATGAGTGCTAACACTTCTGGAGTCTCTTATCACTGGGGGACTGGGATGCATACAACACTATGTAAGAAGCATTTAAAAACCAAACATCTAGAATTATAGGACCAAGACAGCTATTTGAAAGAAGTGCCAAGCTGCTGGGTACGTACTGACTGTGCTCCAAGTCTGCTTCCACTCAGGTATGAATTTAAAGTGGACATGGCAAAAAAGCAGCTCTTTATTTTCTTGACAGATGAATGAAAAGTATAGGCTAAAATGTATCCCCATGTGGCAGCGCACCAAGACTGAAGTGTATTGCACCTGGAATCTGGATGGAAACCCATCTCGTTTCCCTATCCCTGACAGGCACAAGGTAGGCAACCAAGCTGAAAATTTGCCAGCTGTATAATGTGAAACTTCATTTGAATTTCAATGAAAAGGTGATGCATAAAGAAAGACCTGGCTCACAAGGCAGCAGATTTTGCTTTTAAGTGCATACTAAATATTAAGCTTGTTATGCCTATTCAGCACAAAAGACAGGTACATTTTCAAAAGTAATTTTAAAAGTTAGAAATCGGACCGCCAACAAAATGTTGTAGCATGAAGTACTCGTGCTGAGTGTTCCAGTCAGTCAGCAATGCCCTTTTGCAGGATATTCCATTCCATTCCTCCTCCCTTCCAGTGTTACATGCCCCCCCACCAGCCTGCCAGTGTTCCGTGGCCATTGATCAAACTTAGTCCTCATTGAGCTCTTTTTGGGTTCCTTCCATCTTGACATTTTTCTCTGGAAGACCTCTGGCCCATTGCCTAGCTACTGCTTACAAGAAGGTAGAGGCAGTGGTGAGGTCAGCATGGTGCAAACACACCAGCAGCAGTGCCACCATTTGCACATTGCTGCCACCCCAAACTTTTATCTCTTGGTAAGAAACAGCAGCACAACTGACTAGTAGTCAAGTGTGTGGTGCCACCTCATCCCACTATCCACTACCACCTTAGTTAAGGTTGCCATCTGAAAATCTTTCATTTCGATATTCATTAGGCCCAGCAGTTGCAAGCAGAAATCAACCATCCCAGCCGCTTGTGCAGGAACGACCCACTGATTAATGTTCCACAATATAGTTTCTCATGCATAAAGAATCAGAGCCAAGTAGTTGCTAACTACTTTTTAAGTCTTATTTCCTTTATCTTTAATGCCATCATCAGTTACCTAAGATATTCCAAGTTGTCAGCACAGAACTCACATAAAGAGAACTCTCTGGGCCTATTAAAAAAGGCTGTAAAAATTCTAATGCTGGTCACATGTTCCTCATGTAATGTGAGCTCCAGCCCTGGGAAACATTTATCTGTGCAGGAACATCTAATAAATAGTCACACTCTCCATTCAGTTCTATCCATTCAGATGCCGTGACGTCATTCAAGACAGTGTTTTGCTGTTTGAATGGTAAACAATCATGAAAAGGAAGCATAAATTGGCATGAAAGAATCACATTGGTTTTTATCAACATAACAGATGATGGCATACTCACCAAAGGCTGACTATACCAGAAATGGCTACGTTCATTGTGAAAAGAAAAGAAAAGAAAAGAAAAGAAAAGAGAAAAGAAGCATGCTCTAGCATTTCAGGGTTTGTAGTCTTGAATAAAAGAATTGATTATTATGAATTAAGACCAGATTGGAGGCCATTAGCTTAGTTAGTGATTTCAAAATAATAAGCTGGGACACTTCCTTCCCCCTTAGTGAGTTATAGGGATCTTGTGAATGGGCAGAGCCAGTTCAATAATCTATCATTTTAGATTTTGAGTTTATTTTATTTTTATCTGTTCAGTTATTATGGCAATAACTTTTAAAAGGTAACTGGAGAGAAACTCAGGACAGACAAAAAGAAGTACTTTTTCACATTATGAAATTCTCCACCCACCAACTTAGACAAATTCCTGGTGGATAAAGCTATCAATAGCTACTAATAACAATGGCTATATATTGTCTCCAGTATCAGCAATGGGACGCGGCTGGCGCTGTGGGTAAAACCTCAGCGCCTAGGACTTGCCGATCGTATGGTCGGCGGTTCGAATCCCCGCGGCGGGGTGAACTCCCATCGTTCGGTCCCAGCTCCTGCCCACCTAGCAGTTCGAAAGCACTCTTAAGTGCAAGTAGATAAATAGGTACCGCTTTATAGCGGGAAGGTAAACGGCGTTTCCGTGTGCTGCGCTGGTGCTGGCTCGCCAGAGCAGCTTCGTCACGGTGGCCATGTGACCCGGAAGTGTCTCCGGACAGCGCTGGCCCCCGGCCTCTTAAGCGAGATGGGCGCGCAACCCCAGAGTCAGACACGACTGGCCTGTACGGGCAGGGGTACCTTTACTTTTACCTATCAGCAGTATGCCTCTGAAATCCATTTGTCGTGGATCACAACTGGGAGAGATCTATTGCACTCATGTCCTCCTTGTGAGCTTCTGCTGGCACCTGGTTGGCCATTGCAGCCAACAGGTTGCTAGGGTCGGATCCAGCAGGACTCTCCTTCCATGTTTATGTCTTTTGTTTTGGGGACATGACAGCATTAACTTTTACAACACTAAATAGTGTTTCATAACACTAAATTCCTCTGCTATGCTCGACTAGGAGATTTGGTTTTATTCCTAAATCATACCATGCCACCTTTCTTGGTATTTAGCTTTCAGACCATAATCAAGACAAACAATGATGAAATCCAACTGCTTTTAAGTGAAATTAATGAAGTCTCTTTTTGTCTATAGGAGTTTTGTTTACTAAGCCAAAGGCAAGAAAACATGCACAATAGGAACATTTGTCATGAGAAAGAGAAAGGTTAACAACCTTTGCTGCTGGGACAGAGAAGTTGATTGTTAAACCAATAAACCAAAAACCACAGGCAGCAAAGCATGATCTGTGTAAACCACCTTTAAACACTGGTTTTCTTACAACAGGAAATCTAAGCACGTAGATAAACAGACTGGAAGCCAGGAAGATCACAACACCTAAAGGCTATATTATTTGAAAAGGTGATGTCTAATTTTGGTGCACTCTTTATAAACATCTCCTTCACATTTTATCTGGTAAGGAAGGGTTTTCAGAGACAGACAGAAACAACTTTCCCTTGAACATTGCCTAGTTCTCTTATGAGCTTTATATGTTAGTTACAAGACACTGAACATGGCCCAGTGGTTGAGAGCAGCCAGTGCAGTCTGCTTAACACAGGTGCAATATCCACACATTCAGGTGCTCAACTCAACAACTTGGCTATAGTGTTCTGCACTGGCTTCCATTTCTGGACCAGTCTCAAACTTTCTTTCTTTACTTATTTATTTATTTAGTATACCCATAGACCTCAGGGGGGATAAAATCAAACCTTGTTGATTGCTCCATGGGGCTGGAAAACACTCCTCCAAGCAACACCCTCTGGGAACGACCACCAAAGTAGGACCAGAACCACAGCAAAGCAGTGCCACCCACCCCTAACTCGGACAGCCGCTCCAGAAGGATACAATGGTTGGTGGTACTGAAATCCAACTGCTTTTAAGTCGTTAAAAGTCGTTGAGAGGTCAAGGAGAATTAACAGGGAAACGCTTCTCCTTCCTCTCTTTATTATGACAGAAGTCATAATAAAGAGCAACCAAAGCAGTTTCTGTGCCAAAACTGGGCCTAAACCCCGATTGAAATGGATCTAGAAAATCAGTTTCATCCAAGAGCACTTGGGTGTGGTCCACAACCACCCACTCTGGAACCTTGCCCAGGAAAGGGAGATTAGCAACTGGCCAGCAGTTAGTTAGATTTTCCAGAGAGAGTTTCTTAAGCAGCAGTTTTACTGCTGCCTCCTTCAAGCAGGCAGGGACCACCCCCTCTCATAAACAGACATTAACCACCTCCTTGGTCCAGCCAGCTGTCCTCTCCCAGATAGTTTTTATCAGCCAGAGGCACAAGGGAGCAGAGGGCAAGCGGTCACCCTGACTGATCCAAGCACATTATCCATTTAGATAGGAGGCATTCACCAGGGTGTGGTAAAGGACTTTAAGATTTTTTAGCAATGCTATCTATAATTTTGAATCCTCTATAAATATATTAGCAAGCCTTTATCTTTTGTAGTGAAGCAACAATCAAGTTTCTCTTTTAGTTCTCACACATGATCTTAGTAGGGTTGTTGAAATAACCAGTGTTTGAATATGTGAATAAAAATATGACACCTAAATCCCAGGGGTTGTATCCAATGTCAGTACTATTCACAGCAGACCTATTGAAATTAATGGACTTGACAAACTTAGGTAGAATTCAATGAATATTGCTCAAATTAGACTCATTGGAATTAATGGACCTAACTTAGCCATGTCCATTAATTTCAGTGGTTGTACTCGGAGCAAAACCTAGCTTAACACCACCACTAAATTCTAATGGGTCTACTCTGAAAATAACATAGTTGGATACAGCTCCAGGGTTATTTATTTATTTATTTATTTATTTATTTATTTATTTAATTCAATATGTCATCTGATAGACTTCACTGAATTCACAGTTTTGTTCTTAATTATAGATCCAATCCTGTTGGTAGGTTTTCAGAGTTGGAAAACTGGTATAAATCTGAGTGCCCCATGCCAAACTCTTGACATCTGGCAAATCTAAACACAGTCCTTGCCTCTAGCACTGTTAAAAACAGCGAGCTTAATCTCATTTAGCTGATCCTAATGAATAAAAATAATCTCTCTGGGAAGCGATCTTTCTTTCTTTCTTTCTTTCTTTCTTTCTTTCTACTTTACTCCATATGGATTATGGTGCCTTTCTATTAAAGCATTTTAGCTCCAAAAGAGTATTTGAAATGTCATAATTAATAAGATTTTGTGTTTGAACTTTGCAGCCACTAAGACATTTAAAGCAACTGAAGCTCAGTCCTCTTCAGTCATTTATTTCTTTCATCCTTCAGACATCAGTTTTCTGTCCAACCCCCATAAGATTTTTTCTTTTAGCAGATCTGCAAATGAGGGAAGACTGGGGGTAGGGAGGTCACAAACAACTGTACCCTGAAAATGCCTGTCAGAATTGTGCCCAATTAAGTCATTGTTGCAGAACATAAATAAAAAACCAATCTAGTTCAACTGAAATCACAGCATTGGCTACAACATTTTTTTAGCAGCCCAGTAACTTTTGAAATGCCATCATTTTGATAGCTGGTATGAGGTGATGGAGATAAGAAGAGTGCAGTTGAATACCCAGTTACCTGTAAACAAGCCCCACCAAACTCAGGAATTTCTGAGTTATTACTGTTATTATTATCATTATGGGAGGACCTCAGCACAAGATAATTCTTCTGTCCTTCTTCTGGAAGCAGAAGTAGAACACAGTCATCAGGGATGGTAACCACTGAAAACCAGATTTAGGGCAGAGCTACTGATTCTGTTGCTCTGGGCACCGAGCCTACGGGGCGCCATAAGGCATCGCAACCATGACATAGTGAGAAAAATGGAAGGTGAGAGGTGAATGAGGGGTGCCAACCTTTGAGTTTCTGCAGGGCACCACTGAAATTTGAAAGACTAAATTCCACCCCTGCTGAAAATTTTACCTCTTATCCTCCATGAATCTGTCTAATCTGCTTTTAAAGGCATCCAAATTGGTGGCCACCACCACCCATCTTCTGCCTTAGCTTGATCATGCAGCAATTGGGGGGGGGGGTCCTAGAAACGGCAGGGGGTGAGTCTTGGTCATGCAACCCCCTCTCTTGACACCTTATTTCAACCCATGGAAGGAATTGTGCAAAGTCCCCTATGAAGTGAAACAGTACACATTTAGGCTGCCTCCCCCTTTGGTGGGGGGCTTTTCTGACTTATGGTAAGCTACAAACATTTTTGTTTTTGTTTTCTTCCAGAACATAGACTTTAGCTGTGCACCAGAGACTCTGCACACAGAATGATGACGCATTATTTACAAAACCTTCAGCATTAAGTCAGTGTATGACAGGGTGCTCTTAATAAATATGGGAAGATTTTGAAAATGATTAACTATTGCAATTAAATCTGAATCCTTTGTGAAAATATACACCATTCATGGAGCTATTACATTGTTGTTCAGCAATCCATCAAAACAAAGGAATGCACATGCTAATAAACATGTCATTTTTTATTGTTTACTACAGAAAGAGTGACAAACAGCAGGGAATTGGCAAGACTGGGGAATATCTGGAGCAGATAATAATAATAATAATAATAATAATAATAATAATAATAATAATACTGCAATGTGAGCTTTACAGGGATTCCTGATGCTATTGCTGTGGAAGAATTGACTGAGGGAAGAATTGACTTCTATTGCTCACCAATTGCTGTGACGGTGTTGCCAGGAGAGAGTTTTGTATCAATTTTCATAAATGGCCATCCTTCTGCTGGAGTTTTGCTGTACTTGTGTGTTGCATGCATCTTATGAAGGGATCAGATCCTCATAAGAACGACCCCTCTGGATAAGTTAATGACCTGTCTAGTCCAGCATCCTGTTCTCCTCATGGCTACCCAGATGGCTGTGGGAAACCCTCCAGCAGGACCCGGATACAAGAGTACTCTCCCCTCCTGTGGTTTCCAGCAACTAGTATTCAGAAAAATTACTGCCTCTTAACGCGAAGGAAGAGCATAGCCATTGTGGCTAATCATTGTGGCTCGTAGCCACTGATGGCCATTTCCTCCATGAATTTGTCCAACCCTCTTTTAAAGCCATCCTCCTAAAAGGATACATGCAGTATCCATCATTATGTTTGTTCAGCAGGCCCCACTTGTCATTATTACTATGAACAATCTGTTTTATTTGACGTTTTAAATGAAAAGTAATTGTTATTGAACTAAGATGGATACCTTTCATAGAAAAAGTCAGTGTGACAATGGGGGCTGAATGGGCGGACAGAAGCCTTATCTTGGTTTGAGGGAAGGTTGTAGCCTCTGCTTGCTCCTCCTTGGTTAAAGGAGGATCTCAGTAAAATGATCTGGGAGGATATGCTTCTGTCCGAATGCCCAGGCGAGAGCAAGGGCCATAGCATTCCTCCAACAAGGACCCCTTGGGGGTACCCCTATTTGATGTGGGTCATTAGGGCTCACACGTGGTGGTTTGCTCTTAGCTGCACTTCCAGCAAATGGACTGGGCAGAATATGGCTTTACCCAATGCCTAAGCCAAAACCGTTCACATCTGTTGTGGCCTAATTGAACCCAATCTATATATCTTCTGTCTGGTTTGGTTATTTCATAATTAGAAAGCAAAGGGGTTATGGAACCTTGACATACAATTTGTTTTCCGTTGATTCCTTCAACATCCCTAGTCCTTGGCTGGATTAGGGAAACAAAGGCAAAGTTTCAGTGTGCTAGACTGTTCATCTATTCAGTCCAACACATGGAAGCAAAAAAGAGAGATTTGGATTTAATATATGTGCAGCCCTCTTCTTTAAACACCACATGAGCTCAGGGATGTACAACACAGAGCCCTGTCAAGCTGTTGGGATCAGATGGCCCACTCTCCTTTGCTTGAGCTTTTATCCTGTTTCATTGACTTTGCCTCCAGCCATCCTGCACATCTGTGATTTCTGATCCCAGAAGACTCCATAGCTCCTATTATATATGCACCGCTTACAACCTCTAAGTTTGTTAGCAACAGGTTGCATCTCTTTTATGAAAACAATGTCATGACCTGCCTTTTTGCTTAATTTGTCAGCCAAAAGGTAGCAAATCAAATATTAATGTTAGATTTCCCAAATCAACACTGAATGGTAAAGGGTCTGTTGTCAGAAGCCAAATCGTTTGAATTGTTCAATAGGCAAACAGAAAAGCTGTTGATGGAGAGCATCTGGATTTTTGTTTTCCTGTTTACCTCCAAGGAAGCTAAAGGAAACTGTTTCATGTTGCTCTCTTGCCTCGACTGTAAGAAATATTTCAAGTGAAGCCTCTCTTCCGAGAAGGAGATTGTCTTGTGATTGATTTGTCAAGTTTCTTGAGGTTGGAAAATAACTTGTAACATTTTGAAGCTGAAGCCCAAAATATATAGTTTGTTCCCACAATACATATCACAGAAACAAGGCAGAGATAAGAGGCAAGTAAATACATTTCCTCTGTTGGCATGCAAAAAATATTGAGTTAGAAATGCAGCAAATGCTCTGGGCTCCTCAACTACCCTGCCAATATTGTACATTAGCACCTACCTTTCATTTTCCCATGTCATACAGTATTAATGCATCTCAAGTTTTCAAACATATACAGCCATGATAAAACGGGATATCTGTCAGAATTATTCAGGTGGGTATAAGGTCATCCAGGAAGATTAAAGTGTAGTGTGAGCTGGTGCGTAATTGCAGTTACTGGGCCAAGATTGGGTCTGATGCCATCAAGCAATGGCAGTGAAACCAGTTTGGGATCCAATGGCTTTCTTGCTGACTGCTGCCAGTGAGGACATGCCAGTGGCCTACCTGCATGTTCCGTAGGCTGAAGGGAGAGGTTGGTGCCAATGGAGTGACAGCTGCATCACTCCATCAGTGGTGGTTAGTCAGAGGCTGGCTTAGCAGGCAAAGCTGAGCAGAGGAACACCTCCATCCAATTCAACTCTTCCAGCTCAGTACAAGGGGCATTTAGATTGCTTTGTAAATCGTTCATATTCTATTCTATTTTTTGTCAGTTGCTAGTGGAAAGTAAATAAATTTACGTTGACCACATGACCTGCATTGAATCTGTATCTGTAACATTTGGAAGCAGCCCAATCTGTTTTGAATCCACTCTGCTTCATTCCAATTAGATTTGTTAATCTAGCTCAAATCTGTTAAATCTGAATATCTGTTTTGTCCCCATTGCCTATAACAGGGAATCTAGAAATGGCCATAACTTTTTTCCCCACACACAAATGGATAAAATTTGCAGGCAAGAAAGTACCCCTGAAGTAGGTTATAGCTACTGAATTTCAGATAGATCTATTCAGGGGGTTTTGCGCTGTGTTCTCTACTTTCTGTGACCAAATACTTTGAAAACTGGGCCATGCTGAATGTGCCCCTGTGTAAGATACCTGAAAAAATCAGATAAATTATTCTAGAGAAGCTCTTGTGCTAGGCAATTTTACCTTTGTTATAAAACACTGGAAAAGTCGGTTTTCTTCTCACTGTCTCCCTTCCACCTCCCAGTCCTGAACTACTATTTATGAAGAAAAATGACTCTAGCCGATCCACACACACCTCAGCTGGTGCAGAAGGTTTGGATTACAGTGTAAGTCATTATTTCAATGGGCCTACTCTACACCTGGTGAAGTCTGAGCTGTGATTAGTTGGTCAGCAGATTTTTTTTAAAAAAAACAACAATTTCAATTGAAGTATTTATAAAAACCTAAGGTGGTAAGCACCATCTTAAAAGAGTCATCCCTTATATTCTATCCTTTGTGACAAAGAAAGGGGAATGCCTTCTTTAACATACATATGCATCCTTTACAAGCAAGCGGAAGCATGGTATTTTTCTTTAGAAACTATATACACACTCATGCAGATTGAATTGGCAGATCAATCAACTAAAACATGCACTGTTGATCAGCTTCATTTAATTGAGCGACAGCCCTAGAAAAATGTAGATTATATTCAAAAAGTGTGGGATAAAATTAAGGGATGAAATGGTGGATGACTAGGGAGCAACATTCTTTCATGTCTGTACTGAGTTGGTGTTCTGATCAAAGTTTCTGATTGAAGGGTAGCAGCCTGGAAAGCATAGCCCTTTTGGGATGGATGCACCTGATGTATGCAACATCTGGCTGAAGATGCAGCACACAACTAATAACTTGACTGTAATGAAAGTCCTTTTAACTGTCATGAGTAGGTATGGGAATGAAGCTCCTGAAAAGTGAATAAAAGAGTGAACCCGACTTTAGTTTGCACACCTGCTGTCTCCCCTGCTGTCTCCCCTGCAAGAGCCCTGAATTAGTCATCAATACTATTTTTTAAAAAATAAAATAAAACTTCTTTCATATGGAAACAACTGTCCTTGAACCCAGAGCATGTTTTGTTGTTCCACCCACAAAAAAGAAAGGAATTTTTAAATCTCATCTTTCTTCTCCCCCTTAATCTGGTTGCTTGGTAAAGGCTCTAGCAGTGTTGTTTAACAAATATGCTACTTGCCCAGGAGTACGTTGCACTGGATTCTGAGCAAGCAGGTTTGGGGATTATGATGTAAGACTTGTAAGAAATATTCATCATTCCCCACCCCACTTTAATCTGGCTGCTAAGAAAAGATTCAGAATAGCTTGTTGTTAAACAGATATGCCTGTTTGATTGTTTGCTTGTTTGTTTTAAAAAACACCAGTTGCCAAGAATAAACAGCATTGAATCCAGTGGAGCTTACTTCTGAGTAGACAGGTTGGGGACATATTTTTGCAGCTTGATTTACTGGGCTGTGAACTGGTTTGACCCAACCTTTAAATTATTATATCCACAATCACAAATGAACAGGTACAGAGGAGCAAGGCCCACCCCTCATCATTAGAAGATCAGGGGATGTCCACATGAAGCTTATGTGATAAAGGCAGCAAGGAAAGCAGCCCAAGAGGCTAACCCTGCAACAGATTTCCTGTCAAAATAATAAGTAGGAGGAGGTGGAAGATCATTGAATCATTGCAATGCTCAGGAACAGGGATTAAGAAGCAATGCTCTGCTTTTCCTCCTTCTCAAGCTGCTGAATTCATTTTTAATCTCTTTTTTAAATTACTGAAGATCTGGTGGCACAGTGCACTCTCAACACGTTAGAAAGGACTCATCTTTCTATCTTGTTCACTTTGTGTTGCCTTCCTCCGTGAAAAGTGTCAAGTCAGGAAAGAAGCTTTTGTGCATGTCAAAAGAGGGGAAAGTGACATTGCCTTAAGAATGTCTTTGAATTATTCATGGCACATAGCCTAATTCTTCTCAAGTCCCAGGCCAAGCAGAACCTTGAGTGTGATGTTTGCCTTATATTAATGCTATTTCATTAATCACTACAGAGATGAGCAAGACGGAGTCATTAAGCTCACTGCAATGTTGTATTATTGCTTCTTGGATGTTCTATTATTATGCAAAGCATGTTTAATAAAAGTGATTAGAATTCCCCTCCACAATGGCATTTGTAGCAACATTCACTCTTAGAATCGACAAAGGCAAAGATGGAGTTTTTTATTACAGAAAATCCCTTGACTTAAGTTCTAGTTCATAAAACTATTTAAAGCTTTCAAAATACCCTGGGCAACAGCCACACATCCATAAAATACAATTGGCACATCTTTTTGGCAGATATTGAGGATACTTTACATGGTCAGGAACATCTATAGATGAAAGTGGGGGGGGGATACAGGCAAATGCCAGGCATTTATTATGTTTTTGTATTTTAATTATAACCAATGGTGCGTAAAATGCACAAAATAATGTCAAGCCCAAACGTTAAGCACCTGTCATTCGCCAAGACAACAGGCTCTCAATAAGTTCTTAGCTGTGTTGCCAATGTAAATTTCTGCTTATTTTCTTTGCAAAGGAGTAATGAACATTTGTCATACAAATGCTTCCACTCAGTTCCAGCAACTCTCCGATCGTACATTTCAGCAATATTCAGCAGTCCACAATTCCATAAGCAGGGGCATGTTCCAGAGGCAGCACTACTCAGCTTAATTTCCTCTAGATGAAAGATGGGTGATTTCTTTGTGAAGTTTGCTACATTTACAAATATGCAAAAGAAGTGTAAGTGGAGGCAAAACTGGCCCTTCTTGTACCAGCAGAAGCGATCCCACTTTAGCAGTCATAAGTACAAAAAGAACCCTGTTGGATTAGATCACTGGTTTTTCTAGTCCATATGCCTATAGAAAGCCAACAGGAAGGCAATAGCCCTTTTGTGCCATTGCCCATCAAATAGTATACAGTGCCATATTGCCTCTGAAATAATGCACACATGCAAATTTAGAAACAATCACTATAATCTAAATAGAAATATAATACATCCCACCACTGGGAGGCGGGGAGACTGACCTGGTCACCTGTGTCTGGTCATGTCTTTTCTCACTATGGTGAGATGCAGCCCACATTCACACCATACATTTAAAGTGCTATAGACAGCTGTGGCTTCCTCAAAAGAATCCTGGGAACTGTAGTTTCTTAAGGGTGCTGAGAGTTGTTAGGCGTCACCTATTCCCCTCCCAGAGCTACATTTCTCAGAGTGTTTAAACAGTCAACCCCTCTTCACAGGGAACTCTGGGAATTATAGCTCTGGAAGGGAAATAGGACCCTCCTAACAACTCTCAGCACCCTTAACAAACTACAGCTCACAGAATTCTTTGAGGGAAGCCATGACTGTTTATGGCAGTGCTTCACATTTATGGTGTGAATGTGGCCATAATGAGAGGTCTGTCTGCATTCCAGATGCTAAATGTTGATGGGCAACTTCAATGTCCCTCCTGCTCTCCTTTCTTAAGGTTTTGGTTTTTTTTAAATCTTTCAGTGGGGCTGAGACTGGACAGCCCTTCACACAGAGGTCTCCTTCAAATAAAGGAATGTTCTCTGTAAAGCATGTTTCCTCTCCAGACTATAAAACAATTCCCTTGGTAATTTCCATTTAGATAATCACTACTATCAGTACAACATGACAATATTTACCTTGCAAAAGAAAGAAAGAAAGAAAAGCGTTAACTGAAGCTATTGGCCCTCTCCCAGGTACATTTATGTTTACATGAAGATAACAGGCAGGTATGCATTTTCTCCCTCTGCCCCCCCCCCAGCTCAACATTTAAACTTGAAACACATTCAACACTAGGCAACCAGGAAATTATCAACACAGTTCTAAAACCAACAGCATTTCCTTTAATCATTTAGGAGTCTCTTTGTCCTGGAATTGAGTAGAGTTCCATTTATGTAGTGATTTTGGATGCATGGCAAAGGATCTTTCAGCATATTTCCCAGAAGGTTTTTGTTTTGTTTTTTGTTTGTTAAGTTCAAAACAAATTATTTTTCTTTCTTCTCCTTGGTCTTCCTTAAATGGCTACTGACCCAATCTAATGCTTTAGCCAAAACTGCAGCTCAAGGCCTACCACCTACAAGTCCTTATCCAGGTCTATATTCTTCTGTCATATTAATACACTCAAGCCAGTCACTTGCAAGTCCCTTCTTGTGTATAACATTCCAGTTATTCCAGTGTAGAAAGCACAATCTTAAACTCAGGCAGATGAGTGTCCCAGTTTACTTTGCCGTGCATTGCTCGCAGAACTCTGAAAAACTCCCACTGCAGCAGCCTCTTTCTGAGGTGGGGTGGGTGCTGGGCCTTTATGAGATTCATAAGAGGTGAAGTCCTTAACCATAAGGGACTTGTCCTTAATCATAGCTTCAGTCTGCAGCCTGTCCTCATCCATTTCACACATTTCCAACCTCGGCTGCTTTTTCTCTTCCCAGATGTTCTCCAGTTCCAGAAGTTTTTTCTCTAGCTTTCCACTCTAATCATTGCTTCTGATAGGCTCCAGCTTAGATAAAGCCCTTCTCAACTACTGACTGCAGTACTCCACAGCACAAGTGTGTCAACTCAAGGCCCTCCTCAGCCACCGCCAACTGGTGGCTCTGCAGCTGGGGCCCTGGATCTTCTTGTTAGCTGTGGATCAAATGGTGCTTTCACCTCTTCCAGTCTTACACAGCCTCCCGATCCTGCTTTTTGGTTGCTCTAAGTTTCTGCTCCAGGCCTGCTTGGTTATGTTTCTCCTTAGACAGTTGGGCTGCTCCAGATTTTGATTTAAGAAATGTTTCTACAGTGGTACCTCAGGTTACATATGCTTCAGGTTACATACGCTTCAGGTTACAGTCTCCGGTAACCCAGAAATAGTGCTTCAGGTTAAGAACTTTGCTTCAGGATGAGAACAGAAATCGGGCTCCCGCGGTGCGGCAGCAGTGGGAGGCCCCATTAGCTAAAGTGGTGCTTCAGGTTAAGAACAGTTTCAGGTTAAGTACGGACCTCCGTAATGAATTAAGTACTTAACCTGAGGTACTACTGTAGTTGCCCTGGCTAGGCTGAGCCACACCAGCTCACATTTTCTTTAAAGAAAACACAAGTGTCATTTTCTCCCTTCTTCGCTGAATGGTGACTCATTCTCACATACTTAATATATTGAACTTGGTCTGTGCTGCTTCCCATTCAGGAAGAATCCCCAGTCCTTCAGAATCATTAACATTATGTTACCATTGAATAGGCTTGTGAAACTCAGAACAATTCCCTTTCTTTCTGACAGAAAAAGACAGTTCTTTGGTACAGGGGTATATATGTTCAGCTCCTTGGTGTACAAATCAATAAAAATGTTCCATGAGACTGTAACAAACACAGTTCCAGTTCTAGGTATTTGCAGAGTGTTCTTGAGTTGAACAATTATAGCCACAGAGCAGAGAAAGTAAAAATATAAGAAATGTCATATTAAATCTGACCAGCAGACAGTCAAGACTATCATTCTGTCATTGACAGTAGTCAAAATGAGATGTTGATTTATATTACAGCTGACTGGGGCTGACGGAGGGACTACAAGGTTTTGATGAAGTATACTAGTACTGGCAATTGGGGCCTGACTTACCCATTCCCTCAGAACTTTTTAAAACAAACTGTTTGATGGTATTCTGATCATCCATTGAATTAGGAAAACACTTACAAGACACTCATGGTTAGGCTTGCCATACAACAAATACAACTTCAGCTGAAACACACAAATACAACCAGTTAAAAATGGGGGACAGTGGATTAATGCCTGATGTCTGGTAAACTACTTTGAGATAGTGCAGATGGAGAAAGTCTAGCAGTAATATATATATATATTTCCTTGCAGGAGACAGAAGCTTAGAGCATTCATTTTTCTCCATTTTGATAATCTTTAATATTCAGTATGTCAGGAAAAAGGAAAGGCTTCTTAAATATAAATGATCTGGTAAAATAACTAGTTGGATCTTGAGTGGCCTAGTAGCCATTGATAGCCCTCTTCTCCACAAATTTATCTAATCCTTTTTTAAAGCCATCTAAGTTGGTAGTCATCACTGTCTCCTGTGGGAGCAAGTCCATTGTTTAACTATGCTTGAACAAGTACTTCCTTTTCTCTGTCCTGAATCTTCTAACATTCATTGCATATCCATGATTTCCAGTATTGCGTGTAAAGATCCCAATAAATTCACACAGGACTCAAATTTTAGTTTGAGGTTTTGGCATAATTTTGGCCACAACTTTATTGATTACAGACTGTGATTGGTTTGCTTAGGCATTGGTTCAGACTATCTGAACCTGTCCAAGACTGTCCTGGACAGGAACAGAAATGACAACTGGCAGTGCAGAGGTCAGCGAAGGTAAGCTCCCTGGGAGATCGATTGGGATGGGAGCAGATCCCAAGATCACACCCAGAATGCTCCCAGGGGCTCTTGCGTGGCCCTATCCC
Organism: Podarcis bocagei; assembly: GCF_964188305.1. Taxonomy (NCBI): domain Eukaryota; kingdom Metazoa; phylum Chordata; class Lepidosauria; order Squamata; family Lacertidae; genus Podarcis; species Podarcis bocagei. The sequence goes on along the minus strand of NC_138128.1, from coordinate 50,935,802 downwards.
CCTTTCAGGGGTCGGACAAAAGCATGGTGAGCCCCTGGATTCCTTTAATGGAATACCCACACAGCAACCATTGGAGAGACAGGCCACAGCCACACCTAGTCCCCTCCATCACACATTAACCAATGCCTAACCTCAAACCTTACAAAGTTGTGATGATTTGCTACAAGGTAGGCCAAATGGCACTGCCAATCGACCAAGTAGAAAAATTCCTACTGGGCCCCTGCCCCAAGAGCAGACAACCCACGAAAGTATAAGCAAGGTCAATCAAACCCAAAATATAGGGAAGGGTGGGCAGGTGATCCAGTGCACGAAGCGAAAAAGAGGAGGCTCAATGCAATCGTGCAGCGGTATATAAAAGTCCCCCAGATGCTAATTTAAGCACCCATTGATCAGAAGTAGTCCCATGCCTCTGAGGGACCATTCAGGTAGTTGTGGCTATCCAAACATACCCACCCCACCAATCAGCAAGTGGTTGTGGTGATCTCACCGCAATGTGTTCTCTCTGTGAGGAGAACCCTATTTATGAGACAGGGAGAAAAACATTTCTCTAGCCACTTTCCAGATGCCATGAATAATTTTATAGACTTCCATCATGTCACCTCTTACTTACCTTTTCCTCTAAATCTGAAAGTCCAGTTGTTGTTGTACTCCATCTCCCATATGGGCAATGGTGGGAGCTGTAGCTCCACGACACCTTGAGGCCCACAGATTTTCTGTCCCTGCTCTAAATCTCACAGTGTTGGTGACTTTCACTCATCTTGTAATACAAATAAGATAAGATAAAGAGGTGCTTCAATTTGGTGGGAGTGAGAAAGTGGCAATACCCAATCTGTGTTGGAAGCACAGTTGGAATCTCAAGGAAGTGTCCATAATCTCCTTCGAAGAACCTGGAAGTGCCAATAAATTATGGGAACTACCTTGTAAAGGATGTGTGTGAGAGAAGTCCCAGTGAATGTGACTATCCTCAAGGAGATCATTTTACTTTTAAGGGAAATTTCACAATTTCTTGCGTAAGAGTTACATTCATTATTGAGAACACTCTGTTCAGCAGAGAAACCGCTTCTGCATAATTTAACATTTGTTATTAGAATTGTTGGACCTTAGGGAAACCGGTAAAAAAGTGGTGAAATATGATACACCTTCATGCAAAGTTTTTGAGAAAACTCTGCTTCCATCCCAAACCATCACTTTCGTAACATCTTCCACTCCTCAGATCTCTTGCAGGCTTCCCACTGGGAAGGTCTTTCTTATAAAGCCATCCATTTTCCCCATTAGGGTTTATATACTTATGTCTGCTTCTATTTCTTAACACCTGGAGATTAAAGATGATTTCAAATGTCAATGCCCTACATTAAAATGAAGAAACATTTAAAAGAAAAATAAAGAAACCAGGAAAAGGGTGGAAGGGAAGTCACCAGGTATTTAGTTGTATGTCAAGATTGATATGAAAGTTGTACAACTGGAGGGTGGAGAGAAGGGAATGTGGGATGTGGTTTTTCCCCTCTCTGTATTAAATAATAATAATAATAATAATAATAATAATAATAATAATAATAATAATAATAAATGACGAGACAGCACCGGAGAAAAAGAGTTGCGAGTACAATCAAAGATGCCATTCAAATTTCTTTTTAAAATATAAGCAAGGCAGAAGTGAACAAGGTTGCTGGTTAATTCACCATGGCCTTTTATGGAGGTTAGATTACACTTTGCAACCCAATATTCTGCACGTTTACTCAAGGGTAAACCCATTGAATACAATGGAGTATAAACACAGGTAGATGTGCTTTGCATTGTAGCCAAGGCAACAAACATAAACTCGTTGCTTAATTCCACATTATCTTTTGAAAGGGCTTAGGAGCTGATGTGGGTCTTTAAAGCACCCTGCCCTTTGGATGCCCTAATAATAAAATGAAAGGAGAGTGAGTCTGTGCTTTCATAAACAAGAAAGTTGTTTTTACATTCCTACTCAAACAACCAGAAGAGGATGCTTAATGGAAAGCATATGTAAAGAGTAACTACTCAGCATTTCCATAAACAAATGGGGGCGGGGAGGAATTGTGCCTATCAGAAAATTTTCCTCTCCAAATAGATATGCTGCAGATGATGTATATATGGGAGGATTTATATTATATAGCCATTGATGTTTATGGTGCTTTATGAAGTAATGTGAGCCAAGAAAAAATAAAATAAAATTCTGCCCCAAGGAGCTTACAACTGAAATTGAATCACTGACAGAGACAACAAAGAACCTCACTCCAGTGAATTGTGTCTGGCAACCAGCCACTTACTAGACCCAGCCAGGCTTACTTAACATTCATAATGCTGCTATATCAGATTCCCCACAACTATAACAAAATGAATTTCGACAGGGACAAATGTAACGTTCTACACTTAGGCAGGAAGAACCAGCTGCATAAACATAAGATGGGGGAAACCTGGATTACCAGTAGTACATGTGAAAAGGATCTTGGGGGGGGGTCTTAGTGGATCACAAGTTTAACATGAGTCAACAGTGTGATGCAGCAGCAGCAAAAAAAAGGAACTAATTCTATTCTAGACTGCAGCAACAGAAGTATAGTGTCCAGATCAAGGGAAGTAATAGTACCACTCTATTCTGCCTTGGTCAGACCACACCTGGAATACTGAGTCCAATTCTGGTCACCACAATCTAGGAAGGATGTTGACAAGCGGGAACATGTGCAAAGGAGGAAAACCAAGATGATCAAGGGTCTGGAAGCCAAGCCTTATGATGAATGGTTGAAAAAGCTGGGTATGTTTAGCAGGAAAAGACGAGACTGAGAGGAGATATGATAACTGAAGGGCTGTCACATGGAAGATGGAGTAAGCTTGTTTTTTTCCTGTTCTGGAGGGTAGGACTCGAACCAATGGCTTCAAGTTAAAAGAAAGGAGATTCTGACTAAACATCAGGAAGAACTTTCTGACAATAAAAGTTGTTTGAGAGTAGAAGAGTCTCGCTTGGGAGCTAGTGGAGGTTTTCACTTGAGGTTTTTAAGCAGACATTGGATGGCCATCTGTCATGGATGATGTAGCTGAGATTCCTACATTGCAGGGGGTTAGACTAGATGACCCTTGGGGTCCCTTCCAACTCTACAGTTCTATGATTCTACGTCCTGGTACTTCAGCTCTTTGCACTTTTGGCTAAATAGTCCAGGAAAATCATAGGTTGAATTGTATGCAGGAGTCTCATGCATTGTTTACCCTAGCTCAGGGATGGTCAACATAGTGTCCTCAAATGTTGTGGACTACAACTCCCATCAGCCCAACCTGCATGGCCAATGATAAAACATAATGAGAGTTGTAGTCAGCTTGCCAGATGGAACAATCCCCCCCTTTCCTTCCCTATAAGCTGTTGTGGGGGGTTTTCCACCCACCCCCAAGCCAATCTGGAGGAAGGCAGGGAAAAAGAGTGGGAAAAGTTCCACTGTGCTAACAGAAGTCCTTGTGTGGACTTACACTAGAGGGACTCACTTGAATCCAGCCCAGTGTTGTTATTATCATTCTTTCATTTCACTTATGAATCACATACCATGCTGAATTACAATATAAATTAAAACAGTTAAAACAATTGCAAATGGCTCCTCCAAGTATTGTTGAACTCCAGCAGCTTCTGCCAACCTGGCTTATTGTCAGGGTCAGTGGTGCTTCCTTCTGATGTTCTTCAGAAGTAAACACCACTACCCCTGACCATTGGCCATGCTGGCAGGGGCTGATTGGAGCAGAAGTCCTACAGCATCAAGAAGGCTATGGGTTTCCCATCCCTGTTCTAAGCAAGTATCAGTCGAAAAAGTGCATTACATCAGAGTTTCGTTTTATTGAAACCCTAACCCTAAATACTGCCATCCAAATAAACTCATCGGTCTTCATGACTAACTCTTGATAGTCATTATTTGAGGATATAATAATAATAATTATAATAATACTTTTATTGTTTATACCCTAATCCATCTGGCTGTGTTTCCCCAACCACTCTGGATGGCTTACAGCATATATAAAAACACAATAAAACATCAAACCTCCCAGTACAGGGCTGCCTTCATCCTAACATGGTTTAGGAACATTTCTTCTAGATCAGACTACCCCAAGGACTAAATGTACAGCAACTTTCATCAGATCTTTATTTCCACTCATTGCTATTGTTGCTGTACCCATTTTCTGAAAGGATAGATTTGATCAGACGTTTGTTTGTTTCTAGCTCTGCACTATTGTTTTACAATGGAATGCTGAAGAAGTTAGAACTGTGGACAGACCAGCTCTAATTTGATACACTTGCTCTGATTTTGCCCTTCAGACACAGAGTTCTAGAATGAGCTGGCAAAGAGAATAAATTTGATTCTTGGAATGGAACCTCCTAATGACCTCTAAACCCTGGGACAAGGTGATTTTAATGAACCATGGGATACAAATTACAGATTAAGTTCATTTTAATGGAAGCACCATGGGCTAAGAAGAGGAAACCATTCTCACCACAAGCAATAGGAATTCTTCCTGTAGATAATGAAATTTGAGATTAAAAACATCCGAGCGATATTGTATTACAAGATCAAAGAAAAGTTCAGAATGGCTCTTTGTCTCTGTACACAGATTTCCATGCTGTCTCTGTTCTTCAGATTGCTTTTTCTCAATGTGAGCTCTGACATTTTTGAACCTAGAGAATCTTTATTTTGAAAAGAAATACTCTGCTTCTTTTTATATAGTACAGAGAGATGGATGTTGGAGGAAAGAAAATGGCACCCACCTTGGAAACTGTCCATTTCATCTAATTCCATTCCATTTGTTGGATTTATATACCATCCTTCATCTGATGTGAGGCCAGGTACCACTTAGGGAAAGGAGAGTTTTGATTTGACCATGCATTGAATACATCCAGCAAATTCACTGATTCTACACACTAAGCTGCAACCCTAAAGCAGTGGGGAAAGAACTGGGTGTAGAAAGGTAGTTTCATCCAACTCACTGCTGGTTTTGTACAGCAGGGCAGAAGGGAGGGTAGCAGAGTGTTTTTGCTCTCCTCCCTCCATTCCCAAATTTCTTTTCTTTTTTAAAAAACTTGATTTCCCTCACATTGGGAACAGTCAAAAGGAAATAAACTACAGCAGATCCAGGGCTGGCATAGACCGTCCCCACCATGACTTGAAGGCATATTCCTGAATCCAGCATTGTCACTAGAGTTTTCCTCCCAATGCAAATAGCAGCTTCAGAGGAGAGGTTTAAGTTTTTGCAATTGGTGGCTAAAACACTGGTATGAAGAGTTTCTTTTGGTTTGGGGCACTGTTGCTGCTTCATTACCAGCTGCTGTTCTTATCATGGGAAATGCAAATCACAATTCTGATCCTGCAGGAAGAGTTTTGTAGTTTTGTAATGTGACTAGATGAAACAGTCTTGAGTTTAGCAGCTCTTGGTAAGAATTTGCCTGGAGTTTCTCCACAGGGTGACTACTGTGAGAACAGGCTGCTGGAATAAATGGACCATTGGCCTGATCCAGCATCTTCTTCTTGTGTTTTTACATGGATGCTGTTGCTTTTGGGGAAAACTGGTGTTGTCATCAAGACAAGAAATGCCCCACAAGTTGTTTCCTCTGTCCAACCTATATTAGAAAAGCACCATGAGTTGGATCAGACATCACCCTTCGGCTCATGAATCCTGCAGAAGGTGAGAAGTTCTCCTTTCCCCCTGAAGCCTCCTGTTCCAGAAGGTTGAGAGATATGGAAGAAGGCACGGAGGGGTCTGCAGAGGGAGGAAGAAACTGACAAAAATGCTTTGATATGCGGAATTCTCCAGTGAATTCAAACAATCCCATAAGTTTCAAGGACTATCTTCTCAAAAGTGACCTGGCTGTCCAAAAGCTCCCTACTCTTTGGGGAATTGGGGAACATTAGCCATTATTCAAGATAAGCATTTCAATATCCCGTGTTCTCTGCATAAGCAACTACCACTACAGAATTTAGTATGCTGTTCTCAAAGGCCCTTTTCCCTCCACTTTATCTGATGTTGCTATCAATTTTTACATAATTGGATTTTCTCTGAAACTCACCCATATATCTTTATTCAATTATATCTTGAGAGAGTGATAAATATATTCTAGGCGCCTCCTGTCTTTGAACATATTATTGGTATTATTTTTATCATAATGATATCCTTTCTCCTAGCAATACTCTTAAATCCATATCATGTGGGTTGTCTTTTCCTGAACGATGCTAAGGATGCCTTTTGTGGTTTTGGAAGCATTACTTCTGAATGTCATTAATAAGGGAATATTAGATAAAAAGTGAAAGAGGCCCATTTTCAAATCAAAAGTGTTTGGAGAATGGCTCAAATGGTGAGATGCAGCAGCAATTGTAATCCAACATTGGTATAATATATCCCCATTTGTTGAGCAAAAATGACCAGCTTGGTTAATTCAAATTGTTGGACTGAGTGTGGGAATTTTGGATCCAACCTTCATATGTGGTGAACATGCCCATTACTCAATACATTATGAGTATGGGTTTTCAAGGAAGTAGAAAACATGATGTGCAAAATGTCCCATTTAAATCTAATTTGGTCCTTTTCTCCATCTATGATGACTTGACATGGGGCTTGCTGTAGAAAGAGCTGTGTGTTCTTACTAACTTACCATTGCTAAATATTGCAGGTCTTTGAGAACAGATTTAATGTTGGACTTGCCCCAGCAATTTCGGCACTTAGCCCTAATGAAGAAACTGTCCTTTAAAATCCAAGTGCATCGATACAACCAAACAACAGAATTTTTACACCATCTGGGTTAGTTCTATTAATTATGTGGAAATAGAGTTGATTCCACCCACCAGTGGCCTATCTGGAAGGATATTCTGGGAGAAATGGACTCAATGGAACAAGAAGTTTAGTTTTTAGGATGCTTCCTGTATTCCTTTTCTGGGTAAATGTTTTTCATTTGAAGTCACATTTGATCAAGGTCAGTTTAACATTCAAATTGTCATTGCTTTTTTGAAAAGGCAGTTGTGAAAAAAAATACTATGATTAAAGACCCTACTTCAACTCAGAGATTAATGTATTGATCAGAAGATGTACAGAGTTCCGTTGTGATATGTACATTTCCCAAACCTGCTGGGGATTCTGCATATTGACTGGATTATGCAGCTTGTAAATGTTCACAATGGCTGGTGCACATTAACCATTCAACTCACATAACCACAGATGTATATAGATAGACTGTTATCTTTCTCCCATTACTTACTTTTCTCTTTTGCTGTAACAATTTCTAGGGAATGCACACAATTTTACCCCATCTGAACACTTTCTCAAGTATTTTCATCATGTAAACTGTACCGAGACATAAAATAAAGAGAAGTCTCCAATTTGTCAAGTGACTGTTGCCTTTCACCACATAACTGATTTATGAGTTCAGTTGCCATTTGCCAATGGGTCCTCAGCTCATATAGGATGGGAAGCAAGCAGGACTTAGCAAATGAGAATATTATTTTAATAAAATATATTTTCACATGGTAAGATTGCCAATAAATCTGGCCTGAATTCACATAAGAAAAAATAGCCTGAGTTTGTACCCCACCCCACTGGTTTCTCAGAAGCACCCAAAATAACGTTTAAATAATGAAAACCAGACTGTTCACATATATTATTTCTTTCTGTGTGTCTTCTATATCTGACATGAAGTTCTGTTCTCAGACCATGATTTCCTTTCTGTTGCTCATGTCTTTTCATAAGCCAAGGATCTTTGGAGGTTGGTACCAAGGAATGGTGTATAATTCTACAAAAACAATACATCCCAACATTGAATATGAATCAAATGATTACTGCTGTGTCCCCAAGGCAAAGACAGAATTTTTCTTGCTGTGTGTAAAAATATCAGCAAGAATACCAAATAGTAGATATCATGTATTTTATCTTCAGTTATTTCATAAAGAATTATTGCCCCGCACCCTGCAAAATCAACAACAACATCCCACTGCAGATAACATATGTTCTAATTTGCTCCAATTGGGATTTTAAATTACTTAGAAATGCAGGGTTCTAGTGAATAAACCTATGGCATTCTGACAGAATTTGTAAACTGGGCAGTCTTAAGCATTTTCATGATTACTGCTAAACACTTATATAGAAATTTTAAAACAGAATATAACTTGGATGGAGATGGCGTTTTGCAAGAGCTTTGTGAAGTGGTTGTTCCCAAAGTGGTTATAATTTGAAGCTTAATAACTTGCCCAAGACCACCCAGTGGATCCTCTTCTGACCATGGGGTGGAGAGAAGGGTTGGTGACAATGTGGTTCAACTCAGGATGGGATAAAATCTCCTCAAATTACCTTGATTTGCCTTGTTATTTGGCCCCATCACAGAACAGTTCTCAGCGCCAGACCAAAACATTTTGGCACAAAATGGTGTCTCCCTCCCCATCAGAGAAGAAGGGGTATGTGAAGGTCTGCATCAGGAACAAGGGAGGGTTGGCGGAATAAAGAGCTACAACGGGGATCTGCTGCCCCTGTGGATCCTGCTGCCTAAGGCATCACCTCACCTTGCCTCATGGGTGGGCCGGCCCTGACAGATCCACACCCCTAGCACTTACCATTCTGAGAGCGTAGGTAAGCACATCATGCAATACGTATCTGTAAGAAATTGATTGCCTTGTTAAAGCACATCCAATCAAATGTTATTTGCTAGTATATCGTCAATGAATTATATCTGAACATCAGTACATTCAGTGAAAGATTTTTCTTCTTCAGATAACTCTGATTACAGTTCAAATCTGAGGGGACAGGTGGGGAGTCTGATTGGGCAAAATGAGAATAAGTAAGAAAGAAGCAAAAGGTAGAAGAAAGCATGGAATAAATTATTCATTATGAATTAGTGGCCTCCGTGTTGTCAGCAAAATTATTATCCTGTAAGCCCAAGTGTCCCCTTAGAGAGAGAGAGAGAGAATTGTTTCCTTATCTAATTCTTCCCTGTGGGTGGCATTGACCGTGATTGGCCATAATTGAGATGTTTTGAATGAGCCAAGCAATGTCTTGACTCCAGCCACTGCCTCTTATCTCTTGAGCATTGTCCTCTTAGGATTAGTACATAAGTAAGCGTGCCTCATACACTTTGCAGATCCAGACGTGAATATTTCTGCTCACAATGCGGCTAACAAGATTGTTATTGACAGGAAAATAAATTCCCTGGCATGAAATATGATTCACTCCACTCTGTTTACGTGCAAAGTAAATCAGAATTAAGAGATAACAAACTGTTTCCTGTTTCAAAGGCATTCTGTTATGGTTTTTAATTCATCAGCAATTGAAGTATATAGGAGAAGAATCAGACTGATGTGTGTGACAGAAGGAAAGGTTTGGATTGAGAGGTCTGGAGCATGAAAGAGAACTGGGTGGTGATGCCTTCTCTCAGAAATAGTCCTGAGAAAGGGCCTTTTCTGCAGTGGCCCCTGAGGCTATGGAATGCTTTCCCTGCTATGCTCTGGCAATCCCCAAGTGCTGAGCATAGGACTTGTAAAGCCATTGTTTAGTGCTTCCTAAGTGCCTGACAACCAGCTGGTTCTGGCGCTTGGTAAGTGCTGTGCAATGGACTTTGACAGGTGTCAATCACCAGGTGTCATGATGACACCTAATGACTGACAAGTGGGTTGTTCCTCCCACCCATCAAAGTTGGCCAACAGGAAGAGATAAAACCTGCCCCGCCAGGATAAATAGGTTCCCCACCGTTGTTATATGGTATTGTATTTTAATTGTATACTTGGTAATATACATTGGGGCATTAAAATACATTAAGTAAAATTTAAAAATGAATAGAATAGCCTTAAATAGCTGATTGAAAAAGTTGTGTTTATAGGAGTCTTTCTGTTTCTTTCCTCATTTATCCAAATGTTGATCTTGATGGTGTTTCCATATTACTGTGTGATGACAATTTTGGTGAAATGAAATGGGAATGCTAAAAGAAGAAATCCCCCTGCTGTTCAGGCCACTGTGCTTTGAAAAGCACTTATACCACAGAATTTATGTTTATTTGTTTCTTTCTTAGTAATTTACTTTCCTTAGATGGAAGACCATTTTGTCTTGTGTGGATAGATTATAGGGTATACCCACTACATTAATGAAATTTGGTCCATTAATTTTAATGGATGCACACTATTTAACATTCCGTTGAATAGCACCCATAGATATTAGTCCTATTTAGGTATCCTTCACTCCATTGTTGAATAACATGAGAGCAATGAGTTTGGCTGTGCTGAGTAGCTCCACCTTAAATGTTGGACCCTCCTCTCTTGACAGGTGTGCATACAGCACAAATGTCTGTGGCAAGGGGGTCATTTGTGTCTACTTGTATAAATGAAGGCTTCTCCAAATTCTGTGACCCTAATCCTCAAGAGGCCTTTGTGTGTGCAACGGCATTCAAATGTAAGTGTTGACATTAGAGGAGGAGAATATGACAATGGTGGTGGGGCTACTCAGTTCAGCTCTGCTCCTTACTTATCATGGAAATGAAAAATGACTCATTAGGATTATATATGTGCATGTGTGTATATGTAAAAATGAAGCATTGATAGAGTTAATTATATGTTCGGATCATTCAACCTACTGAAGATGAAAGAGCATGAAGTTTCACTTGTAAGAACATAAGAAGAAGCCAATTTAGTCCAGCATCCTGTTCTCATAGATGCCCATGAGAAGCCCTAAGCAGAACCCAAGGGATGGAAGAAATTCAATTCAATTTTCATGTAAATGTGAATCTATAAAATTCGCACTTTCTGAAACAATATACGAAATGAAACACAGCCATTCTTCGAAATTCACAATTCTCCCAATTTTATGATGAACGTCTACATCCAGTCTTTAGAAAAATGCATATATAAGGGGAAAGGTTGAATAAAATGAATATATTAGTGAAAATAGCATACAAAATGCACTTCTGTTAGGATAAATTGCTTCTAAAAATGTATACTTTAATCAAATCTGCAAATAAAAATGTGTTTATTAGGAGAAATTTACACAAATATGCTGAAGAATTTTTATGAAGAATTTTTTAAAAGTTGCAAATTGCTGCAGAAATGGTGAAGGCTGAATATAGGATTGGGAAAATAAGAAACTGAGAGAACAAAAGTTGACAAACCCTTCTAGCCACAGGAATAAAACAGGAGATAGTTTTTTCCTTGCTAAAACCCTCTGGGATATAGCACCTGCAGCATTGACATTTAAACTGAGGCTAGCCATGCGCTTGTAGAAAGGCAAAGGTAATATATATATGGTGTGTGTTCTAGTGAAAACATTTATGCTCCACAAATTCCTCCCTGAAGGACAGATCTGTGAATCGTGAAGGTTTCTGCCCTTTAGCCAACAGATTATATTCAATAAAAGAAAGCATTGCCTTGTTTACTTTACTTTTCTCATTCTCTGGGACTAGCTCAGCCACACTACAAATTACTAAGGAGTCTTATGAGACCCACCAACACTATCTCCACAAAACTTCAATATTTTCTTGGCAAGATCACAGAAAGACAGTTTCTCATCCCACAGGACTCCCACCTTAGAACTTATTTTTTGGCATCACATCAGAATTGTAAGCAATAACACAAGGGGACATTCACACCAGCTTTCACTAGTTGTTTAATGAAAAGCTCTCTCAGTAGAGCAGGAGAAAGAGGAGAGCCAAGATGATTTCAAATGGACAGCAGTAAGGAAGGGGGAGCGAATCCTGTTCCATTTCTGTTCCATGGGTTGCCCCACAATCTGCTGTGCCTTTCTTCCAATTAAACCTGGGGAATACCTAATATTTTTATGTAAGTGATACATGTGGTGTTTGATAGAGCTCTGGATGGACATACACTCAAGCAGGTGTGTGTGTCTCCATTTTATTTCTCATGGCAAATTATCCATTCCTTTTTTTCATTTGAAACTTTGCCCTGCCTACCGTTTGAATAACTTTTTTAAATTTGTCATGGCTATTCAATCCTGATCAACTTTGTACTGAAACGCTTGTGATTAGATTTCATTTATAAATAAAAAAGCAGCCTACATACACATCGATTTCTGAACGTGGTAAAGTTAAGTTTAAGACTCCTTTCCTAAATCTGATCTTTAGTTCAGTAAAGGTAAAAGTAAAGGACCCCTGGACAGTTAAGCCCAGTCAAAGGCGACTGCGGGGCTCATCTCGCTTTCAGGCCAAGGGAGCCAGTGTTTGTCCACAGACAGTTTTCCGGGTCAAGTGGCCAGCATGACTAAACCACTTCTGGTGCACCGGAACACCATGACAGAAACCAGAGCGCACGGAAATGCTGTTTACCTTCTTGCCACAGCAGTATCTATTTATCTACTTGCACTGGCGTGCTTTCAAACTGCTAGGTTTGGGACAGAGCAATGGGAGCTCACTCCAGTGTGGGGATTCGAACCGCCGACCTTCTGATCAGCAAGCCCAAGAGGCTCAGTGGTTTAGACCACAGCGCCACCCACGTCCCTTTAGTCAATGCACACTTACTCCCAAGTAAGTGTGCACAAGACTGCAGCCTCTGCATGTTTTTGATGTCTTTTGCATGATCTCCACCAGGGCCCCATGTTGCCAATTTCAGCTGCATAAATTATCTTGCATCTCAGCAAGAATCAAGCCGTACATCAGCCAGCACAGTCTACATTCTCATGTCTATCAACTGTGCAACTCACAAAGCAACATCCCGAGATCTGTAATTTTCAATATAATTCCCAACCCAGCTGGAACCACAGACTACAGAGAAAACTTTAACCATTTCCCCCCTCCTCATGGCATTAGTAGTACAGAGACATTTTCCCAACCTTTAGGACACAGAATTAATCTCTTTTATCATGACTACCCAGCACCTGGAAATATTTCTGTGGCTACAGTGTTACTGTACAAGAAGTTGACATTTCTCATTAGAATCAAGTGAAACATTCAAAGTCCTGTCTCAAGAGTGAAAAATCACCATTCTTTTGTCCTTCAGCTGAAGTGGCTATTTATCACAATGTTTATAAACTGAACCCTGAGAGTATGGATCTCATCTATCAACAGTCACCAATCCAAAGCAAGATTAAATTAAGAGCTCTTGCAGCGGGGTGTCCTGTTGTTTTTAGTTTTTCCTTGGCAAAATAGCCAAGGTAAGTTTTGGCTTAAGGACCAAACAATATGTGTTGAGGCAGCAGTGCAGACACCAATGGCTCAGAATACCCCAGCACAGTGTCATTCTGGATCATTCTGGTTGGAAGTGGCAGTGGGTTGCCCATGAGGGTGCCATATTTTGTGGTGGCACCAAGTCTTTCCCAAATGCTAGAGATCATTACTGACTTGGGGTATTCTGGGGAGAACAGTGCCAACAGGACTCCCCTTCGTGTTTGTTTATCCCTTTCATTGGTTGCTTAGGGATGAAAGGAAATTGGATTCAATGGGGCCCAGTCAGTGTGATTAGACAAGGATTGGGGTGAGCCTGGTTTGAGTCCCCACTCAGCCATGGAGCTCAGTGGGTGACCTTGAGCCAGTCATATTCTCTCAGCCTAACCTACCTCAAAGGATTGTTATAAAGATCAACTGAAGGTGGGAGCAGTGCTTTTTTTCCTAGAAAAATAGGGGCCAGTACTCACCATGAAGTTGTTACAGTAAACGCCATACTTTTTAACAACAACCAAAAAGAGCTGCTGGTATTGTATATCCTTGAGTACCCCCTGAAAAAAAGCACTGGTGGGGAGAGTCTTGTATTGAGCTCCTTGGATGAAAGGAGGATGTAAATGTAATAACAATAACAACAATAATAATATATCATTGTTGCATATACATTTACCTTTAACTGCATACCATACATATATTTACCAGTTAACTGAATATGGAGGACCTTAAAGTCCACAAATAACAACACTTTGAAGGTCCCAAGCTGCAAGGTGGTTAGATTGGTCTCAACCAGGGCCAGGGCCTTTTCAGTAATGGCCCCGACTTGGTGGAACGCTCTGTCACAAGAGACTAGGGCCTTTCAGGACTTGACATCTTTCCGCAGGGCCTGCAAGACAGAGCTGTTCCACCAGGCCTTTGGTTTGGACTCAGTCTGACCCTTATGTTTCCCTCCCCTTATGGTTTTGATTTATGGGCTACTATTAAAATGAGGCTGCATTTTAAATTGTATTTTAACCCGTATTTTAATTAACTGGATTCCCCCCTTTATGTTTTATTGTAATTTTATTGGTGTTAGCCTCCCTTAGCCCAGTTCTTGCTGGGATATAAATTATTATTATTATTATTATTATTATTATTATTATTATTATTATTATTAATTTCTGAGTCTGTGGGTAAAGAGAATGGATGACTGATTTAAGACCAAGCAACATGGACTTGTGGTTCGAGGACCCGATGCCCCCCAAAGTGGAATGAATACACAAGGACACGTGATATAAGGTTAATGGGCAAGAAAAGGCCACAACTTTATTGATTACAGCAAGTGAAAAGGTATTGGCTTAGGCATTGGATTACGTCAGCTGACTCCACCCCCTCAGAGAGGGGTGAGTCTGAAACAAGGGGGGTTTATTCACCAGTAGGTGGAGCCTGTTGATGCTAATCCAACTATAAGCTCTCCCCTGATGTCACCGAGGGTCATGCCATGGCCTCCCGCCAAGCAGGCATCGGACAGAATACACGACCGCCAGATTCCTTTAACGGAATACCCAAAAATTGAAGGCATAGGCGATGGCCACACCTAGCCTTTTGACACCGCAACACATTATTCCAGTGCCTAACCTACCCACCAATACCACGAAAGTTGTGACGATTGCTACGAGGTAGGCGAAAAAACCAAAAAGCCTAATGCCAAATGGAAAAATTCCTACCAGGCCCCCCGGACAGCCAGGGCGACCAACCTAAGGTCCATAGCAAGGCCGAGGAAAACTAAGACCCTGAGCTCAAAGGGAGTGGAGGGTGGGTGAATCGCGACGGGTTGACGAAGAGTGAGGCTGAGGAGGGGCTGGCGCCGCAGTATTAAGGCTGCTGTACACACCCCTCGGAAGCACCTGGTTGGGTGCCTGCCGATGGGCATGGGCGCCAGCAAGGTGAGTGGGAGGCAGGGGCTAATGCCCTCTGCTAGAGGCGGGGCTCGGGCTCCCGCCCACAACCACTCCCCTCTCTTCAGGAGGAGAGTCTTTAAAGTTAGTTAAGCCATTTGCATGATTGCATGCACAAAATCTATCAACTAATCAAGGCTGATACACTTCATTTAACTTGCCAATTCTATACTGTGCGGGCCCTACATAATAGTAATCATATCTGTAACAGTGGGTGAAATATCTCCCTTTTTCTTTCTTTTTCCCCTTTTCTTTTTCTTTTTCTCTTTCTCTCTCTCAATCCCTCTTACTTTCTGGATTAACTAGTCGTCCATCTGATGGTTGCAGTCCATTAAAAATGTATTGAATCACTCATTCTGTAGGACTAACACCATATAATAAACAGCCTATAAAGATTTTGAATAAATGAAATCCATGGCATTTCATATTGCTATTTTAATTCATGCACAGACATGCTTAGAAATGCAAATGTCTCATTATAGTACTTGGTTGCTGGTTTTATTTATTTATTCATATCGCACATACATGATTAATCCTAAAGCAGCAATCCTACCCACTGTTATTTGGTTCCTAGACAGGTAAATGATTGTGATGTAGTATTGTTTCCCCAGAATTAAGCTTTCTTGAATTCATTGGGAGTCACCCTAGTAACCCTGTGTAGGTTTGGAAGTTTCATAAAAATTGAATTTCAATGCAAATTCCCCTTTTCTTCTCTTGACTGGCCTGAAACTTAAGAAAAGATTCCCAGAGGTACTGTGAGAACAGCCAGCAGAATACAGCTCAAATTGTGAGACATTAGGTTTAATTGCCCAGACCTAATATCTGTATATCCACTGCTGTCCATTTCTTCCTACTAATGACTGTAATAAAACTGAGTATTTTGATAGCCTTGTAATATCTGTCTTATGAAGCCTTTGAATGGCTGAATGCCTAATGAACCAAGAGAGAACAAGATATAGGCAACGTGAACACATACCCCATTTCTCACTCAAGGGGGGGGGATGCTCATCCCAACATTATCTTAAGAAAAGTGAAGTTTATGTCAAGAAAGAGTAAGGGCAACTATGTCTCTCGTGTGTTTTGCATTGTGAAGGACATTTGGAATGTTTTCATTCTTTAAAAATAGACTTCCCTTATGGTTCACCATGTGATGTGATGAACCTTCCATCGAACTGGTTTTGATGCTTTTAGCCTGAGAGATGGGTTCCCAGTGCTTGCAGGAACTAGGGATGGAGGAGAAATTTGTTTGCATTTTCATGCACATACCTCCTGTCAGACACTTTTTATAGACAACGTTGCCTATTATGCATATTTTTACAAGCCATTCCCCCTTATCATAATGCATTTCTGTTCTTTAGTGCACACTTTCCCCGAATATACATTTTTTAATGGATTTTTTTGTTTGGCGAGAACTACAGTGCAAAATAGGGATGTGGGTGGCACTGAGGGTTAAACCACAGAGCCTAGGACCTGCTGATCAGAAGGTCGGCGGTTCAAATCCCCATGACAGGGTGAGCTCCCATTGCTTGGTCCCTGCTCCTGCCAACCTAGCAGTTTGAAAGCACAAAAGTGCAAGTATATAAATAGGTACCACTCCGGCGGGAGGGTAAATGGCATTTCCATGCGCTGCTCTGGTTCGCCAGAAGCAGCTTAGTCATGCTGGCCACATAACCCGGAAGCTGTACGCCGGCTCCCTTGGCCAATAAAGTGAGATGAGCGCTGCAACCCCAGAGTCGGCCACGACTGGACCTAATGGTCAGGGGTCCCTTTACCTTTACCTTTACCTTTACCTTTACCTTTACAGTGCAAAATGCAGAGAAATCTAAATTTCAAAGAATAGCTGCATTTCATCTCATGTATTGGTTTGGAAAGTATGATAATAGGCTGGTTCACATGAAATTGAGAACTGAATTTATTTCTCTCTGTGTACTAATTTTGTGGTGTTCACTTTTGCACTATAGTATAGATTCAGAGTTATCAACCTTTTGCAGCCTATGGACACATGTGCAAGCTGGATAGGTGATTGTGACCCGTGCTACATCCCAGCCTACACCACGACCTGTTGGAAAGTGTATCATGAAATGCTTATTTCAAGCCTAATTTCAGGGAAGCAGGGCAGACCTCTTGCACAAATCTGCACCCATAGGCACTACATTGGCAACCCCAGTACAAATACATATGGAATCACAAATACTTTCATCCTTCATTCCCCAGGCCATATATACTTGCTTCTTTTCATCTCTTGAGATGCAGGTACTCAAAGGAAGTGCTCTGTCGATTCATGAGCACTGTTTCCCTGAGTAAGTATGCCGGATACAAATTCTCTCTAATCATGTCTACCAGAAAGTTGGGCCTCTCAAATGGAGATTAAACATAAATAAATCCATGCTTGTCGTGTTGCAGCAGCCCTGGTGAAACAACCTAAGGGGGCAGTAAACAGCATCTTGTAACACAGAAATTAATTATGATGCCACAGAAACCAATTATTTTTATGCAAATTAAAGTACACTTGTTTAGATTGCAATAAGGTTTCCAGCTAGAATGCTCAATGTCTTGTGCACCTTGAGAGTTTGCCAGGAGAAACCTTAGTGAAGTGGAGAAAAGACAATTCTCTGGTATTTTGCCTCCAACCCACTTCCAGCTAACAGGCAAGATGATCAGGGGCAGCTTTGAAGTCACTTTGGTCTGCAGAGGACTGAAAAACAGCTCTTAGCCATAATACAATAACACCCAAGTGAGTTTTTATCCCTAAGCTATTACATTTCCCAACATCTTACAAACTTCAGAAATATCTAAATGCATTTTTTTTACAGTCTTACTATTTCATACATGAAAGTCCCCAGAAATTGGGAACTAGAAAACTAGCTTCAACTTAACATTCTTAAGATCTTCCTTAGTTAGCTCCCAATAGATAAAAAAAAACATTGTTGTTGTTGTTGTTGTTGTTGTTGTTGTTGTTGTTGTTGTTGTTAATCATGTTCATAGCGTTTCTTGAGATGAGCAAACTTTGCAGTCGGGTTTGTGAATGTCCTTTCATTCACCATCCCAACAAACCAGTGAGGCAAGTCAATATGGTTTCTGTTTTACAAAAGGAATCACTCAGATATAAGAACTGCACCACAGACTACACTTGTTACTCAATAGTGCTCCAAGCTCAGTAGATTACAAGCTGCATTGTGTGATGCAATTTGCAATCATATTGTGGCATGCGCTGTGATTGTCCTCAGGAATCCAGCACAGCATGGTAAAGGGAGATTTGTGCGTACTATTGGTGAAAATCGTTTCCTCCACCCACAATAATTTATATCAAGAAAATTGTTCCCAAATGAACTTCCCAATGGGAGTTCAATTCCTAATGCAAAGTACTATGGGGGGGGGGCATATTTTCACAATATCATGGCATGGAGGGAAGGCTTAAACCTCCCATCACCATGTGCTGTGTTCCCAAGGCCAACCCACACCTTCTGCATTGTTTAATTTGTGTTGTTGTGTTTTTTAACTGCAATGAGATTGATAGAGTCACACAAGTCCTCAATTCAGCACAAACTGAGGTGGAAGAGTAGGCTGCAGGGACTGGCTGGTGCCATCCTGTCAGGGGTGGAGGAAGGTGGTGCGGTGGGTGCAGGTCATCCCGGGTGTCACCACTAAGGGGGGTGACAAAATGCCGGGCGGTACTCACCGTGGGGCCTGCAGTGCACCCGAGCCACACGTCTGTCCTGGGAGAGACACGGTGGCTTGGACACGCACAGGCTCCATGCTGCCCAAACAGTCCACCTGCTGCCTCCCCCTCCAGCTGTAAAAAAAGAAGAAGCCCTTCCTGACGAGATGCATCTCTCCCCGACGTTATTCATGTTCACGTGGAATTTAAAAACATTCTTGTTCTCCCCAGGTCTTTGGTGGCTAAAACGCTGTTCCTGGCAAAATGAAAAATATTAGTTGGGAGGATATTTGGTTTGTTTTATTCTTACTGATTTATTATTAAAGAAATATGTGTGTTGTTTTTATCATTTTATTAGTATTTACCACACTGGGCTCCTTTGGAAAGAAAGAAAGGGTGAAAATGCAATAAACGAATAATAATAATAATAATAGTAATAATAATAATAATAATATGAGCTGCAGGTGCAATCTGAGGTGGGAGAGTTTAGTGTATAACTTCAGATATAAATGCAAAATATGCAGATCTCCAGAGGCTCGACTCTCCTGCTTTGCCCACTTTCAAACTTTCTCAAGCTGTTGCATTAGAGTAAGCAGTGAGTCCAGATCCATGCAGTCCCATGGCAAGCACATGATAGTAGTCCAAACATTCATTGTTTGCTTGGGAGCTGTTGGAAAGCATATCTGTGACAAGGAAGTGATGCCTGCAAAGCTGAAGTCATGCAAGGGTGGGGAAAAAATTCACTGATCTCTAAAAGAGATCATTGCATCTTTAAGCACCCTTTTATTTAGCCAAGCTTTGATTGTATAATGTTCATGTTCAAGCCAAAAGAGTAGTTGGTGTGACTACTCATTTGTGCAGAGGCTTTGCCAAGACGGGGGTAAGCAAGCAGATGCTAAAAGCAGGGAGCTAAGTTGGACAAATATGCAATGTGCTGGAGAACATGTGTTAATTAGATTAATTTGCCCATAAAAGGGCACAAGATGTATTGCAAGCTATCTCCTTCCATTGGTAACTAGCTGTAAAATCTTTCAGAAAGCAGCAAAAAGTCAGTGTTGAACTAATCAAATGTGAGTGCGTAATGAGCAACAGAAAATATTGTTATGGGTTTGTGGGATGCAAGGACTCCCCTGCTGTACATAAGCTGTCAATATTTTGCATGCTGACCAGCAACACTGAAATACCTCCTATGGGTGAACCTTCACAAGGTCTGGTAGTAACCACCTTGTCTTCACCCCATTCAGTAAAACAGCTGCATGGTTGCTTTAGTGAGTTTCTGCTTTCCTAAAGCACCAAATTAAAAACCTGTATAAAGCAAGCACAGTTGCTAAAAAAAAAAGAGTTCCATTATCAGTCCCCCCCCCCCAATGCAGTTGCTTTCTTATATGGCAATTAGAGCCAGTCTTTTTTAAAAAAAATATAATAATCCAAAATTGTATGCATGCAGCTACATGTGTTTGGAAGGCCAAAGAGTACTCAGGAAATGTCTTCCCTTGCTTACTGGGACTGTATAGCCATACTGATCTCATTGTCCTCCTAATTCCTAGGTTTCTGCCAGCTCCTGGCAATAGTTACCCAGTGCATATTCTTCCAAACTTATCACACTGCCACAGCCTAGATTTCTCCCTCTTCACATTTTGAGAGACATGCTTTATGAATAGCCTTGCAATGGAAATAGACTTTGACTAAATATAATTACTTCCGAATAGAATTGCCTGTACTAGTTCTCTAATTTGCCAGTTCTCTCGTTTCCAGTCAAAACAATATGACACATTATCTGGAAACATCAACCCATCTCTTTAAAAAGCCCTAGGATTGCTTACATTCTCATTACAACTGTTGTCAGTCTCATGCTAGATCACTGAAACAGTAGATTCAGGTGAGCAAGGTATGGCTTGCGGGCTACATGCCAGCAGTGGCACTCAATAGCATGACTTTGGACTCTTCAGAGTGTATAGACGTCTGGCTTCACCTCCCACTTCATTGCATAATTAGCAATCTCTCCATCCCACCGTCATTGCTTAAAGTAATTTTCTAGCGTTTGTGATTATTGAAATAATGGTGTGTGCTACAGGTGCAGGAGGAAACCAAGTGGGCAGAAGCCCAGTTGCTTCCACCCACATTTTCACAGCTGCAAACCCCTCCCTTGATATCTGACAGACGGGCTCAAATTTCTTCACATCTGAGGATAATATGATGAGTAAATGGTGAGTAGAATAAAACTTGGGTTCTTTTTATTTTGTTTTGTTCTTCCCCTTTGAACATTTAGAGGACAGGCTTACCATTCTAAATATCTCAATAACTTGAAGGGAAAGAAATAGGATAGGTGAAAATTCCTGCACTTCATATGTCACAATTACTACCAGGAGAATTATTTTAGGAAGCAGCAGCAAAAGGAAATAAGAAAGGTTGGATTGATTTAGGTGATGCAGCGTGATTGACAGATCAGCCTTTATGGTTATTCTCAGCCATCTATCTAAGCTGTCCACTGTTGGAGATGAGAATACACTGCCCTTTAAGAAGGAAGCGTTGCACAAAAGTTCTGCTTCTGGCAGAGGACTGAATCTGACTCCTGCCTCTCTGGCTGGCAGTCTGAAAGGGTAAACACCAAACGAGGGAGCAACAGGTTCCTGTGGTCCTGGCATGGCCCTAGCCCCTCAAGCAGAGACTTTGGACGAGATCCAGGACCCCCAGATTCCTTTACTGGAATACCCTAATTCTGGAGGGGCAGGTGATGGCCAAACCTCCCCTCCCGCACATTTCTATAAACCAATGCCTAACCGCCACATGAGCCTAGTGCTTACTGCCAGTACCCTCACCTTGCAACCAGTCCTTTAAGCCATCACAGACTTCGGCCAACCACACCTTCGTCAGATAAATGCACTCCATCAGCCCTAAACAGGGCTGCATTAGAGAATGCAATGCCTGGGTGGGGTATCACCCTGCCAACCAGGGATAATACCTTCCACACTACCATGTAGTCTACCCACTTCCGGGCATTATTTGTTGCAACTACCGACTCCACAAGCCTTAATGAGTGCCTGCGAAAATAACAAAGCCCTAAAGCACTCCTAGCCAACGCAAGTCAAGCCGCAGTGACAATAACAAAGCCCCCAGCCCGAACCCCCCCCCCCCGCCGCCGCCCATGGTTCCCCCACCCCTTGTAAGAACCACCCCCAGCTCACTACCCCCCCAACAAGAACACCAACACGGTAATACACTTTAACAGCAATCAACGTCAAAATTGAGAAATAAACTGGACCGAAGCCAGCAAATCAGAGGCAGGGCAGCCCCCACAATGAAAGGAAACAATCAAGAGGCAGGGAATGGGACTATATATCCGAAGCAGAAAGGCAACGGAGGGTGATGAGAATATCAAATACAGTTCTAAATGGAGGCAAGGGACACCCACATAGAAAATGAGAAGGAATAAGGTAACCTAGGACTAGGAAGCCACAAGTGGGAGGTGGGAGAAGGGGAGGGGAAGGCTCACACAGCGAGGAAGGTTTGCGGAAGGTCCGGGGGGGGGTTGATTTTAGGGAGCTGAAGAAGAGATCGAGAACCTAAGGAGAGAGTTAGAAGGAAGCAAGCACAGGATTTTCTAATGAAGAGAGAAATTAATGAGGGCAATGGTGGGTATAGCTACGGCCTTGAACAATGCACCAGACAACCGTCTCAGCTCAGTTCGGCAGCACGAAGCAAGTGCCCCACCAACGTCATGCTGCTGCATTTGTAGGATTCTGGGATCACGCCACTTGCCCCAATAGGCCCAAACAGCCAGGCACGATCCCAGGGCCCAACTGACAAGGCTTGGGCCACACCTAATAACAACTCACCCCGTGTGGGTGGCTTAAGGGGCCCGAGCGCAACCAGGACCCTCAATTTAGGAGGATCCCATTTCTGGACACATAGTTCATATGTACTGACTTTTCGCAATCACTTAATACTAATCTAAATACAGTAGATCTCCACACTTTCCTGAAGCTGCTCTGAGCTCCATCAAGGAACAAATACTTTCAGAAGCCATAAAATATAGCAGTTTAGTCAAACCAATTCTATAGTATGCAAAAAGTATGTGGTTTTTTTTCCTAAGAAGTTCTGTGATTGTTCCCTGTTGGGATCTCTTGATGTGCAAAATCACGGCACATAAGTGTTTGTTCTCATAGGACGTGCTTGTCTAAATGACCTTCTTCTGATGAAGGTTCAGTGATGCAGAATTGCGTGGTGTCCTTATGTTACTTATCAGGATCATGATATGCAAATGACTCAGACTTATTCTAAAAGAATAGGCAAAAGAACAGAACACTAAATACCAAATTAGATACTAGCACATAGCGTAAATCCCCAAAGAAAACACAGGCACTCAAGAGCTCTCTTTCAAGAACTGACTATTCCAGTTAATATTTGACTTTCTATTCCCTGCTGCATGGCTACACACTCCAAGCAATTCCTGGAATTTCCTGCTGATAGAATAAAGTTTCAACCTTGGAACAGATATGTGTTCCAAAACACCTACTTGGTACTTGGTGATATTAGCACACACTTGGGCCCAGAAGCCTCAAGACTTAATCTTAATTAGAGATTTGACAAATCACCATCCATCACACCTTGTCCCTCAAAAAGTTTCTACAGTGTGCAAAATTATATAATTAAAACCTAGTTCTAATAAATTGAAAAGCACTAACGTGTGCTACCTAATGTCCCCTGCATCTTGCATTTGTGGACAAAACTCTAAGGCAATGGTGAGAAATATTTAGCTCTGCAGATGTTATTGGAAATAACTCCCACCATCTCTGACCATTGGCCACACTGACTGGGGTTGATGGGAGCTGGAGTCCAGAAGTATCTCAAGAGCTACCTATGTACTATGAGAGCATATTGGGTCTGTAGAGCATTGCAGCCTGAAACAGCCAGTCACTGTGTTATTGTTGATAAAAAGTTGTTCCTTTTTTCTGTGGGTTTTTTTGGGGGGGCAGGGGGGCTCTTTGCCCCATCCAATGTAGCATTTCCTCAAAGAAAAATATATATCAAAATAGGCCCTGTTCTGAATGGAGGCGATATTTCAAAGAGGCAGATTAAATTTTATTTAAACCCTATTGCAGAGATTAAGGCCTCTTCATGCGATTCGGAAGCACATCTGGTTGAAGTCTGAGATATCAAAAACTGCATGGTGACTTATCCCTGACCTCTGACTTTCTTTAAAAAGTTAAGAATAAATATACAGAAACATGATCATCTGGACTGGGGTGGAGTGGGGATAGGGAGTGGGGTGGGGTGGAGGTTTGAGTGATATCCCTTTCCACAACCTAAGCTGAACCTGTTTGAAATGTGTGGAACACTTTTATTTGAAATCGTAAATGCTGTGGAGTCTTTGAGAAAGCATTAAAAATCTGCAGAGCACTGAAGCTGCAAACCTAACTTTTGAGCCATGCCACTGAAGGTTAGGATAAGGTGGGGCTGACCTTCTACTGGGTTCTGCTGGTGTGAAGAGCTCTGCCGCGGCAACTGGGAGGCTGAGAAGCTGCTGCTGCTGGGTTCTCCCACAGTTGGTGGCTTGCAGAAAAGCCCTGAAATGGGGAATGGGGGGGGAGTTTGCTTTGGCTTTGGATCTGAGTGATTTCCCAGCTACACCAGTCTGAACTTGGCATAGTAAAAAGGAAAAGAACCACCACCTTTGCCTTTTGCCCTGGCTGGGGCAAATGAAAAGGCTACCCCACTACTCCCAGGCTGAGGCCATGCCATTAATTAATCCATCTATCTATTTATTGTTATTCAAATATCAATAAGTAATACATAATAATAAATGTGAATTACAGCTCCTAACATGGTAGGCATTTTACTCCTGACATAGTAGATATTTTACTATTGTCAGAGGTTCACCAGCGTGGCAAAGCTTTACAATTCTGGAAGAATGGTCGCAGCCAGAGCAAAATGCAAATAAACACAAAAGATGATTGACATCTCGTGGAATTTGCCTTAGCCTAACCCCTTTAGTGATCTTGTTCTACAGGCCTGCCTTCCCACATTCATTTGAAACTCTGAAACAGATCCTTCAGACCTTCCTGTCACTGGTTGGTAGAGCTGTCATCTTTGTGCATTGTACATTCTTTGATGAATATATATATATATATATCACAACTCCCATTTTGACAAGTAACTGCGGGTCTTATTTTCAAAAGCAGTTATCATCCAGCTGTTATAGAAGCTTAGTATGATGAGTTGCAGGGAATGAGTTTTTCCTCCTCAGTCCAACTCAAATGAAAATACTAATCTCTTTTGAAGATAAAGTAAAATCATTTTATCCCAAAACTTTAAAGAAAGAGAACATCTGAATCAGATAGCCTTTAGGGAAAAAACAAACTGTACACGAGAAGAGGGGTCATAGACTAGTGGGGGAGCATTCGTTTAGCAAGCAGAAGGTTCTGAGTTCAATCCCTGCTCTCTCTATTTAAAAAGAATCTGGTAGCCGGTCATGTCAAAGACCATCTGCCTGAGACTCTGGAGTGCTGCTGCTAGAGTAGACAATAGGTGGTTAGATGGACAAACTGACTAACCTGGAATAAGTCAGCTTCCAATGCTCCTACAAACATAGTAGGGAATGTTCTCCATTATTGGGGTTCTGGCAAAAAAAAAAAATCACTACAGATCTCTGATGAGAAGGTTAAACCAGAACTTCTGCAATAGAGTTAGATCATGTCAGCTAATAATGCAATAGTTTTATCCCATATCTGCAGCAACCACAGAGGACTTGTGTGTGGGGTTCACAGTACATCAAGACATAAAGAGTTGGATAAACAGTCACAAATTTTTATTGATAATTATTACTTAAATAGGTTGAGGATCTATACAACTGTGTAACATGCAGAAAACAGCATTTTTAGAGAAATCAAAGACTGTAACTGAGGGAAGTCAGGGGGTGGGGTGGGTGGGTTCTGTGGGGGGAGGGAGGAAAAAAGGGGGAAAATAAGGGTGCTATGTTTCTGGATAATATGTTTTGTTTTAATTTTGAATAAAAAAGTAATTTTAAAAAAAGACATAAAGAAAAAGAAGGACATAATGTGTAAGTTTTTCCCTATTGCTTTGTGGTTGCGATTCAAAATGTGTGTTATCTCTCTAGATTTTCAAGCACCTCATCTTTTTTTCATATTGTTTTCCTCGAGAATATAGTTGCAGCTGCAAAAACTCCCCATGACAGCAAGCCCTGAACCAGACCCACCCACAGCATTGGGCAATTATACATCATTACAGCACATTGTGTATCTGTGTGTCTCCCCCACCACGCATGAAATAATAATGGCCTTGCAGATGGAAAAGTCATTACACTTTTGTTTAATGGTGTTGGAAGTGAAATTAATAAGATCAAAGAAAGCACAAGATTGCTAGATTCCTCTGCTCTTCCAAATAATATTTCCGTGTAAAAGTTGGTACAATAGACTTCTTGTGGCCTGTAAGGAGAAGGAGAAGGGAGGGCATTTTGAGAAAGACTTTTTTACCCCAGCCATATTCACATTTCCATAATTCAATCTGGACTAATGTGTTGTAATGAGATGAAAGCCTCACCACAATAATGCTGCTCCTTTTAAGGCAACCTATCTCCTTTGTTGCTGTGAAATTCTTATACTCTATAACCCTATTGTATTTTGCTAGAATTTGCTTACAGTAATAATGTGCACTTTTTGCTGCACCAAAAAAATGCAATAAAGTGATTTAGAAAAATATGTACATAATAGATAGAAAATGACGTGTGGAAAATGATTTGGTTGAGAGCAGTCTGCAAATAGGAAGGCTTATATGATGCTTTGCCATGCTGAATCTAGTTTAATGGCTGGAGCACAAGTGCTGAATATAGAAAATCTCCACTTTCATTTGTATAACAGTTGTTGCTTTTATGGGTTTGGGGGGGCGGGAGCTTTGAAATGTGCAATCAACATCTTGTTAATGCTTAGAAACCAAACTGGAGAAGTTCTAGGCAATGATTCTTGTGAACAGAAAACATATTTCCTAACCTTCCCCATTGCCGCTCCCCTTCTACAATTTTATGACTCATTTACAGTAGGTATGCATTTCTACTACAATATTATTGTGGGGAGAGGTGTGGGTAGGTGGGTGTGGTCTATGACCCCATTGACGTGACTTGAGAGACCGCCTTATCCCTTATATACCTAGTAGGTCATTGTTGTCTGCTGGAGAGCTTCATTTACCAGAGAGGGCAACCTTTCTGGAGCTCACTTTCGTTTAACTCAGATTCTGAGTCCTTACAAAGAAAAATCTGTTAAACTTTGGATCACTTTTCTAAACAAATTCAAGGGCTCTGAACCCATCCATTTCCACAATCACCCCCAAAAGCCATCCCACCACCGATACTGCAGTACAAACATCCCTTTCTAGCAATGGCAGCTGGAACATCAACAGCTGCAATGTGCTGGGAGGGGAGAGCAGAAAAGCAAGCCTTTTTCCCTTTCCTCCACCCTGTCCCATCCTAACATGCTTGCTTGCAGTGTGGACAAATGCCTGGGGGAGCCACAGGAGATATGGTTCTCCCAAGGGTTGCCGCAGTTACAATCCCAAGAAAGCATTCCCAACATTTATTACATTAAGAGTACCCAAGAAATATCCCTCACTGCTTACTGCACTCCAGAGTCAGCCCTGCTTTAAAATGAATTTTTTTAAAAAACAACCCACAGAATTTAATTTTATCAGTAAATAAAGGTTTTATGTTTTGAGGAAGCAAAAGTTTGATAAACACTCTGCTTCTCAGAAACATACAAGAAAGACTCCCTGAGCTGCCTTAATTTTGTTGTGGCTTTTGTTTATATCTCAACAGGAAGCTACATGTAGCCACTTATTGATGTATTACAAACACACCAAAAAAGAAAGAGAGAAAGAGGAGGGAAAGATCATACAGAAAAATAATGCGGCCCAACTGTTCTCAGTCCCTCCAATGCTATTTGTGTTAGCGCTGTGCAAAATAAATTATTCCAGGGATGATTCATCCAATACTGCTAACACAAAACACAATAATACATCCCACGAACTCCCTAGGAAGTTCCAAAAAATGCATGCAATTAGTCGTACTAAACACTACAAGTGCATCACACTATTCCCTGCTCTTATTTTTCAGATTTCACTGGATGCTTATCGGCTGGCTGATTACATTGCAGTTAACTGTTTATGTACGATTCATACAATTGTTCAAATTTGAGTTCAAGGTAAATCAAATGAGGATTGGTCTGAGCCGTCTCCAAGTCATGGTAAGAAGAGAATGACTTCAGATCGTAGGTTGCCTTGGGGGCAGAACCTGTGTCTAGATAACGCAAAATGATTGAGAAAATCTACTTGAATCGGTGGAGGAAATGCACCAGAAAAAATGGCAATGTGGTTCCATGCCAGTAAAGAATAAAACCTTAAGAATCCAGCTTTTCTTGGTAGGTTTACCCCTTTTGGCACATTTCTCCTATTTTCCTCCTCCCATTCCCTCCTTAAATCTCATTAGCAATATTATAAGGATTTCACCCACCTATTTTAGACTGCATTTGCCTTCACAGTATCCATAGACTTGTATTTTTACTAGTTTCCTTATATTACTTTTTATTTATTTTTCATTTTTTATTCACCTGCTATAAAATGATCTCAAGGCAATGTACAATAAAAACACAAAAACAGCAGATGAATTTAAAACAAAGCAAAACAAACAAACAAATAAAAAATAGACTCCCGTGGCAAAGCCCCATTTATCCAAGTAGGAAAATCTGTCAAAACTAAAATGTAGTCCTTGTTTTCAGGAAGTGCAGATAATGAGTGCCTGTTGTATTTTGACAGGAATACTATTCCACAGACCATGGGCAGCCACACTGAAAACCCTACTCTGAATCACTGTGGAGAGGGCTTCTGTGATCTTTGGAAACTGAAGGAGAAACGTTCCCACAGATTGCAGCAACCTACCAGGTATATAAGAGATAAGGCCGTCTCTCAAGAAATCTGGTCGAGAGCTTCATAAGATGCTATATGTTAATACCAGCATCTTGAACTTGGCTCAGTAGCAGATTAGCAGCCAGTGCAAATCTCACAAGCTAGGTGTGATAGGCAGGTAGCAGTTTGCCTCTACAAGCAACTTAGCTTCCCTCTTTTCCTCCAGCTGCAGCCTCTGGACCAACCTCAGGGGTAGCTCCAATGAAGAATTTGGAATAGATAATTGGCTGAAACTCCTGCAATTAGTCTCATCTTTTTTTCCTGCCTGTAATATATTAATGGGGGTTTATCCTAAATTTCAGAATTCAGTGTTCTGTCAACAGCTGCTCACCCAATAGCTTCGGGGGGGGGGGAGAGTAATCACTCTAGCTGTTGGAATTTTCATTGAAAATGTGCTTTCAAGTTAGCTGAAAACTACAATCCTAGGGAGAGACTAAAACAAAAGAAAATGTCCCTGTTATGAGCTGGTATGGTTATGGCTTCAGTGTTCTGTTTCTCTAGCAACTGTAGATATAATAGATATATTTAAAAATATTTTCTAAACATATATATATATCAATAATTCAATTAAAGTAATGATTGAATGAATAGACATATCAGCAATTAAACAATTCAGAAACATGTTATTAAACAGAATCACTGAAGTTATCAACTATTAATATATAAACCAGCCAATAAATAAATTGCAATAATATAAAGCAAATATGTAAAAGGAACACAAATGATATGCAAGTCTTGTTCCTCTCCAACAAAGTTATTGTAAAAACAGCACAAACCACCTTCCTGATTCCTAGTCCATACACATCCAGTCAGAGTCATGTTGGAGTCTGAAGGTTGTGAGAAATAGGCTTTCCACATGACTCTAATGTCCTTAGGCCAGCTGCCCTATTTATCATGACATCCTAACCGGGTTATGAGGGAAGTCCTGATCTTTGAATTTTTGCCTGTCCCCATTCCACCACAACTGTGCATCTCAAAACCTTCTCTCACAAGGAGCTGTCCAGCAAAAGCAGCGAAATATTCACACCTACTCACTCTTGGAAGGGCCACTGCAGTATCCCACCAGCCCAAATCAGTGGTAGGTATGAAGTGTGATGAGAACAGGAGGTTCAAAATCCGTAATCATAACCAAGCTTATTGGCAACCATGACAGCACATCCTTGGAGACACACGGATACCATTCATTTTGTGGCACATTGAAAGCTGACTTTTGAATTAAGCATGTGTAGACATGCTTACTACAAGGATCTTTGCATTGGTGCTTTCACATTCTAGCCCATGGTGGTGATTGTTTCTGGCCCTCCTGCATAAAAAATAGATATACAAATAGTCCTCTGCTGGAGTACAGAGTTGAATGTTCAGATACGCAACCTCTCATTTTTTAAATACAGTGGTACCTCGGGTTACATATGCTTCAGGTTACATACGCTTCAGGTTACAGACTCTGCTAGCCCAGAAATAGTGCTTCAGGTTAAGAACTCTGCTTTAGGATGAGAACAGAAATTATGTTCCGGCGGCACGGCAGCAGTGGGAGGCCCCCTTAAGCTAAAGTGGTGCTTCAGGTTAAGAACAGTTTCAGGTTAAGTACGGACCTTTGGAACGAATTAAGTACTTAACCTGAGGTACCACTGTATTGGGTTTATATTCCACCCTTCATCAGAAGATCTCAGGGCGAAGATAAAAACATGAGAAAAATTACCGAAGGATCACCTTTTGTCAGTACATAATACTTCCTCTTGGAATACAGAAAGTAACATTTCACAGTGTACATTTTTCAGTGTTCTACAATGCCCTGCCTTCTTAACTGGCAGCACTGACTACATTCCAAATCCGACACCTTTAATTTTTACAACTTGAGAGCAAATAATATTATTTTATTCGTCGGAATTTAAAAGGACTTGAAAGAAAAAACAGTGCTTCAATCTATTGACAGCTTTGAACAAAGTGATTCATCATTTAAGTACAAGAGAAAGTTAATTATACTTGGCATCCCTACTCCTGTAATCAGTTTTGTATTTCAAAGCCATTGCTTCTGATTTACACTGCAGCCAGCAGGGTACCGGAGAAGCAAATAAGCTTTTGCATGCATTTTAAGAACTGGAGTACTGAATTTATTGGTCCATAGTTAAAACAGGAATGTCTGCAAAACAAAAATATATAACGAATCAGCTTTGTGTAGCAAAAAAGCAGATATCCCAAACAACCAAGCTTCTGACTGTTAACTGACCTGCAGGTGTTTACCTCTGTGGGACGTGCTTGCACTTAAGTGTTCCTGCTGTTCTGTACCTATAAAGAGTAATTTGCAGATGTTACCAGGAAATGCATTAAATAGGGTGCCACTTAAGTTTAATTAAGATGGAAGAACTAACTGGTTCCTGGCAGAGGAGGCAGAAGGATGGTTTCCCAGCTGGGACTTAACAAAAGAACAAACAGCTTTTGCCCTCGCTATGACCGTGAAATCCACCCATTCACAAACCTGCTCACCTCCCATGATCTAATGCACTTTCCCCTAAGTTTCCTCCTTTTTCTCAGTCAAAAACTGAAGCACACCTACACTCCCTTAAAGTGGAGAGTGGGAGCATTCTGCATTTTCTCCTATGGGATTCTGCCGCACTGCCATCCTCCTGGAAAAGGAATAGGAAGGGGTGAAGCAGTGTAAAGGGAAGCACTAGGTTGTTGGTGGGGGGGAGCACAGGTGTAAGGCCATCTGCACTTGCCACCTCCCCCCCAGTTCTCCTCCATCCTTGCCACTGCTCTGTCCTGCCCCTGCATTTTGCTGCAATTCAAAACTTTACCACAGTTAAAAGAAGTTCTGCTTCCTTCCTGTCCATGACACCAAATACGACTCGGATCAAAAGGCGATAATAAATACTCTGTACACTATTAAATGATTAAAGGAGAAGGATCATACATCAGTGGTAGATAACTAGCTTTGCATAAAGTTCAACCTCCAGCTTCCCCAGGCAGCACTCAGAGAGAGGCCCTCCTTGAAACCCTGATGATCTGCTGCCAATCAGAGTAGACAGTTCTGAGCTTGTTGTTGTTTAGTTGTTTAGTCGTGTCCGACTCTTTGTGACCCCATGGACCAGAGCACACCAGGCACTTCTGTCTTCAGTTCTGAGCTAGATGGACCAATAGTCTGAAACAGTGTCTGATATCTGGACAGGTGACATTCAGCAGCATTAGATGGTTGGCATGATACACAGTTTATTATTTGACAACAGAGTGGTACACGTGGCCTAACCATTTCCTTCAGAGAACCTTGGCCATATTAATGTTTGCTAAGGGAATTCTGCAATGGCAAACCTAGAAAGCATCTTAAAAAGCAGAGACATCACCTTGCCAACAAAGGTCCGTATAGTTAAAGCTATGGTTTTCCCAGTAGTGATGTATGGGAGTGAGAGCTGGACCATAAAGAAGGCTGATCGCTGAAAAATTGATGCTTTTAAATTATGGTGTTGGAGGAGACTCTTGAGAGATCAAACCTATCCATTTTTAAGGAAATCAGCCCTGAGTGGAAGGACAGATCCTGAAGCTGAGACTCCAATGCTTTGGCCACCTCATGACAAGAGAAGACTCCCTGGAAAAGACCCTGATGTTGGGAAAGATGAAGGGCACAAGGAGAAGGGGACGAGAGAGGACGAGATGGTTGGATAGTGTTCTCGAAGCTACCAGCGTGAGTTTGACTAAACTGCAGGAGGCAGTGGAAGACAGGAGTGCCTGGCGTGCTCTGGTCCAGGGGGTCACGAAGAGTCAGACATGACTAAATGACTAAACAACAACAAAGGGAATTCTACCTGTCTGTCACAGAATCCCTGCACACGGTATAAAGGATTCTAAGGCATGCTCTAAGATGCACATTTAGTACATTATAGGGCAATGTTGAGCCTCACTGATCCATCCAGCCACTATAAACTGAGTGTGTCCTAGAACTTATTCCTTTATGACTGCATATTGCAGAAGAACATCCTAAACATTCAGCTGAGAAAATAGGGATGCCTTCCTGTGTGTCTCCATTCAGGAAGCCGTGCAGACCAGGTATGTGACTGGATAGATCACATTCCAGAAATCCCATCTGAGTCCAGAGTCCTCAAAACATAACATATATCTGCAAATTCAGTAGAACAAACCTCATGCACAATGGCATGTTTCCCATGACCATCACAGACACAGTAGAACATGAAAAGTACAAGATGTATTTATCTGCTAAAATATGCATTCTTATTTGTTACTCATGGCTTTTGGAGCTCATAGCATAAACAGGGCAGTGTGTTAGTTTATCTAAGTGGTTGCATATGTATAATTTAATAAAGTGCAGTCGAGAGCATTTTGTTCTCAAAACCAACCTTGTTAAATTGTGCCACTGAGGGGACAAAGGGGAAAGCTACTGAAATTAATGGGATTTTTGACAGAAG
The DNA here is from genome assembly GCF_964188305.1 of Podarcis bocagei. NCBI lineage: Eukaryota > Metazoa > Chordata > Lepidosauria > Squamata > Lacertidae > Podarcis > Podarcis bocagei. The sequence goes on along the minus strand of NC_138128.1, from coordinate 50,902,706 downwards.
AAACCTGCAAAAAATGCATACAGATGATGATTTGTATGCATTAGTACCCCACTGATCTATTATTTAAAGCTGCTGTCAGTTCTGACTGAATTCAACGGAGACTGTTCCTGCAAACCAAATTATGTGGGTCTTGTGAGTATTAAATTATGGAGCCATATAGAATCATAGGGCTGGAAGGAATGCTAAGGATTGTCTAATTTAATTCCTTCTCCAAAGGCAAGATTTATTACACCTAAATATTCCCTAACAGATGTTTGTCCTTTTCCTGGTTGTGAATCTCTATGGAAAAAGTATCTATGAGCCCCATAGATAATTGTGCAATCCTTTACTATTTAGAATATTCTGGCCTTCTTTTTTCCATGCAATATCCCAGCAAAGAAATTGGGCTGACCGACAAAATGTTCCCAAGAATTCTAAGCATCAAATCAGCGAGTGAAACCAATGCTACAACCACTATGCTGCTCTGACCTTTAATTGCCCTTTTGTCCTTTTCTGATAATGATTCCTTAACTGATTTTACCAAACTGCCTCCAAGGGATAATGAGGGCATTACAGACGGAGGGCCTATGCCATGCTTCATCTAAGCCATGGGTGGGAAATTGGATCCAGCTGTAGCTGGATGAATATTTGCCTGCTAGGCTGTTTGGCAGGTGGGAAAATGACATCAGATGACCAGTTTTCACCCATTCTCTGAGGGGCACTTTGGAGCCGTAACAGACCAGCTAAAAATGCTGCTCCTAGGCCACAGCATAATGCAGCCAGAGGGGGTGGCATTGTCCTCTTTTTGGATGATGCAAAACCTCTTCTTTTGGCAGTGCATAACTAACCACCACATTGAAAGTACAGTTCTGAATTTTCTCTTGTACAGTGGTACCTCGGGTTACATACGCTGCAGGTTACATACACTTCAGGTTACAGACTCCGCTAACCCAGAAATAGTACCTCGGGTTAAGAACTTTGCTTCAGGATGAGAACAGAAATTGTGCTCTGGCGGCGCGGCGGCAGCAGGAGGCCCCATTAGCTAAAGTGGTGCTTCAAGTTAAGAACAGTTTCAGGTTAAGAACGGACCTGCAAAACAAATTAAGTACTTAAACCGAGGTACCACTGTACTGCCTTCAGTGACACTGAGAGATCTGCTGTGCTCCATCTTTTTGTGACAGATCTAGATATTTTCAAAGATTATCATGTTCACTCCAGTCCTAATTAGTTTCTATATTTACCCATACATGAGTAAACCATGGAAGGGTAATGGGGCTGTACACAGCTGCCTCACACATCCCCACCCACCCCAGTTCTACCCTGACCTTCACATATTGATTGGGAGAAGTCTGAAAGGTGATTTGTCATGTGTTTCTCTGAAAGCACTTAGAATCATCCCCATAATTGGGACCCCTGATTACACTACATTTCTGATCACAAGGTAGCTTCTTAGTGTGTTTGGCAGAATGGATGAAGAACATCCCCTTTCCCCCACCCCCCACAGATCAGCCTCCTCGCAGAATGCAGGAGCCAGAAAGCTGCTACATGAGCCTCTATGCCATCTTCACAATTTATGCCCACCCCCATTTATTTAAGACCTGAAGAGAACTGATGTCAGGGACTTGCAGGGCTCAGAGAATGGGAGAAAGAGGTAGTGGGGCCATAAACTGATCCAGTGGAAGGGGACAGTGATTTATGAGGGTTTGTTTATATCCATTATAACACTGGGACACCAGACGGTACTATGGAGTTCCATTTTTACCAACGCAATTTCTCATACACAGTTTGCAATGTGTTTAACTGAAACACTTCTTTGATGTGCATCTTTGATGCGTGATGTTGATCTTGTTCTGTGAACTGCCCTGAGACCTCCGGGTATAGGGCTGTATATAAATTCAATAAATGAATGAATAAAAAAATAATAATAATAAATCCAGTCATGATTTTCAGGATAAACCTTTCAAATCTATATACTTTTATAGACTGCCTGAAACACTACCAGTTTATTATTTTCAAGTGTTTCTTCCAATCATTAAATTCATATTCAGCATTGAATGCCCAATTTTCTGGCATGTGGAATCAGTAATTATAACTGAATAATCCTAAACATGTCTACTCTGAAGTCAATCTCATTGAATTCAATAGGGCTTATTCCCAGGTAAGTAGAGTTAAGACCACAGTTTATGTCACCATGGCAATCTGAATGTGGAGTATTACAACATATGGTGAGTCCAGCAGTTGCTTAATTAGTGCTGCTACTTTCTGGACCTCATAGTTTTCTTTAGATTGTCTGCAATATGTTGTTGCAGCATTACCTTCATGAGTCATTCAAACCTTCTCGGCCACATAACCTCAAGTCAGTTTTGCATTCATTCTGTACTGATGTATTCACAAATAGTCCCCCCCCCCCCCGAAAACATAATCGGTATCATTGGTTTAAAAATGCCAACTATTTATTTTCTACAGGTGATTTTATAACTTTGTTTTCCTACTCTCTTTCTTATATCTATTCCTGATATTCGTATTTAGCTTCCAAATCTATTTTTATGCTAACTGCATTCTTTTTAGCTATCAGAAGACATGCCTTTTTCTGTGAATTTTCTAGCTTTCTGGAACAATCTACCAAAAGTTTTCCACATGACTGATTCCCTACTACTAATAAAATGGATCCCAGAAGCTAGACATTCTTTCTTCAAAACTTTATTAGACTAACTTCCCATTACTGTACCAGCAGGAGAACTTAATGTTTTCTGCTATATTTACTGTTCCCAACTATAAAGAAACCTTCCCAGCAATGAAAGTTCCAGACAGTATTTTGAGAAATGTGCCTCCACTTGGAAATATGAGTTCTCAGGTCTATCGCCACAGTATATTTCTGAATATCAGTTGCTGGGTATCACAAGTGAGGACAGTGCTGTTACACTCAGGGCTTCTAATAGGAATCTGGTTGGCAAGGATGCTGGACTAGATGGGACTCTGACCTGACTGAGCACGATTCTTATGTCTGCGTTTAACATCCACCAAAGTGAAAGCCTTCTTCAGGCATTCTGATGGTGTGCTAAGGGGCTGTTGGATGAGTATGCTAGCTCCATCCTCATACCTGACACTCTTTATGAGTTGCAGTGTAATATAGCCTCTTGTACCCTGGGTACTAAATTGTTCCCCACTTTAGACTGCTGCCCTCCAACTCAAGTAAAGAGATGTGACAATGACAGGGGGCAGATCTTGTGCACTCACCCACACCGGCCCTCCCTCATGTCAGCTTTGGCAGAAGTGCAATTTTCTGAATTGCTCATATTGTCGTGAATTAGTTCAAGGGACTTGTCGGCTAATACTAACAACACAATCCTATGCATGTCTATTGTGTTGTTAGTATTAGCCGACAAGTCCCTTGAATTAATTCACGACAATATGAGCAATTCAGAAAACACAATCCTATGCATGTCTATTGTTTTGTTGTTTTTGTTTTTATTAGGTATTTTGTGGCTTTATATCTTGATTTTATTCTGTGAACTGCCCTGACACACACACACACCCCCGGTGTCAATCAATCAAATAAGTAAGGACTTCTGTGTTTAGTGGAACTTACTCCCAGTTGATTGTGTATAAAATGCAGCTCAGTAAATCAGCCCTGATCTCCATGGAACATTCACTTGTACTTGATGCTATAGGTAATGCCATCTTAGAAACAATGGAAGGTAACTGTTTTTACAGATAATTATTGCAAAGACTCAAGATGAAAGTTGGGGGGATGGAGAAAAAGAGAGAGAGGAAGGGAGGGAGGGAGGGAGAGAGAGAGAGAGAGAGAGAGAGAGAGAGAGAGAGACTCATTCTTCTCTACTATTTCAAATGCACTGCCAAACACTACTTGAAATCAAGACAGAAACTCTAGGGAAGGACTACAGCTACAGCAGGAGATGGAGATGAAATCCTGATAAGTCAGTGTGGACAATATGGAGGGCAGATGGACCTGACTTGGAACAAGCAGTTTCCAGTTTGAAATAATAGCAAGTTTCTCAGTGAGCAGACAAATCAGGAAATAGCTAAAAAGTCATCCTGACACATCTGAAGCAATCAAAATATAACCCTATTGCATGCACACACATTTGCACTTCGAGGCCCCCAAGCCCTGCCCCTGTAAATAACTTCACACTGACACATAAATTTTTGTTTAAGTTATTAGGCAAAATTTAGGCCACAACTTTATTGATTACAAAACAAATTGAGCGGTATTGGCCTAGGCATTGATCAGAGACTATAACCAACTCCTGCCTCTCTGACTGGCAGTCTGAAAGTGTAAACACCAAACAAGGGAGCAACATCGATGAAGATCAACCGAAGCTCACCCCGGGGTTCCTGTGGTTCTGGCATGGCCCTAGCCCCTCAAGCAGACTTCAGACAAGATCCAGGACTCCCATTTTCCTTTACCGGAATGCCCTATTTCTGGAAGGGCAGGTGATGGCCGCACCTCCCCACCCACACACTTCAATAAGCCAATGCCTAATCACCAAACCTTACAAAGTAGTGACGATTGCTAAGTGGGTAGGTGAAAACCAGGTTCCTACAACCAATCTGCCAAATGGAAAAATTCCTACCCAGCCCCTGCTCCAAAGCAGGCGACCCAATCCAAAGCAAGGCCAAAGCAGCATGACCTAAAGTTAGGGAGGGAGGGCGGGTGTTTGGCAGCAAAAAGCAAGTGCCCCAATCATGTTGCGCTGCCGCTTTTATAGGCCCCAGGAATCACGACGCTCTCCCCGATTGGCCAAAACAGCCTGGTGTGATCCCAGGGCCTAATGGTTAAGGCTTGGGCCACCCACCCTGCGGGGGTCTCCTGGGTCTCTAAAAGGGAAATAGCCCTCTACATCTTACCCTGGACTCATTCATTGCTGCTATATCTGATCTCGAATTTTTTCCAGAATTCTTAAGTGAATGCTTATATGCTTTGAAAGAAGGCCGGATTTCAGCAAGAGCAGGGAGTAAAATAACTCTGTCAACATTAGAAATTTTCTGACAGCTCTATTTATAGTGCACTCAAAGCATTCCATCTTAGTACAATACCAAGAAGTACTAGAATATAGGCTGCAATCATGTGCTCACACTTCCTAGAAAATCCCAATTAAAGATGGGCTTCTGAATAATCATGAATGGAATTTTCCTGCTTGAAGAGGGTCCAGTAATATGACCCATTAAGACAAGAACTTTCCTGTTTTTGCCAATGGAGAAAGAAAAAAAAATCATTTTAGTGGCGGATTTAGATTCACAGTAGAACAAAGCAGTAGAACAAACCAGAAAAGCAGTTAGGAAGAGGTCAGTTCAATTTTGCTGCCCTATTCCATTGCTAGAGGTGGCCTTTCTAGTGTTAAGTCAGGACTGATGGTTTAGTTCAGTCCTATGTGGTGCATAGATGATATGCTAAAGATCATATAGATAAGATAGCATTTCTGGTCAACCTGAGAAGTCATAAAGGAATATGAAAATGATCTCTTATTTCAGCTATGTTGGCCTAAACTTTTAAAGATTGTATTAGACATTACTTAGACCTTGACTTCACCCCAGAGGTCAAAAGGAACCCAGTGCAGACATTGGATTGTTGGGAAAGGAAGTCTTCACAAACTGTAGTGTCCAGGGACTATGACTCAAGCAAATACAGTATACCTAGGTTATCAAGAGTTTCCTATTTGCGGCAAGTTTAGGGATCAACAGTGTGACTCATTAGCCTGCTTGCGCTATTGGTGCTTGTTGACTAATGAGTCCCTGGTATGAAGAAAGGGACAGTTGCCAGCGCTCAAGGCTCAATTCTGGGAATCTTGAAGAAGATAAATCATATGCAAGAAGTAGAAAACTCTAAATAAGAATGTGCCCATTGAATAACAGTTTGTTTTTTCCTATAGTTCCCCTGAATTATCACCAGTACAAGAACATTGACTGTGAGAGGTAGACATGGCTGTGTGTATGGATAGAAAAATGGGGGTGGTGGAGTGCTCATGAAAGGGAACCAAACATAAAAATACCTGTTTATGTAAATATATGAAACAAAACAGCCTTAGCTGGATATATAAATAAGTGTATCACCAAACTGAATGTGTTTAATTATAGTGCAAATTACTATAAAAGTTCTGAAAAGATCTGATCTGAAAATAATAATTACACAAATTATAGAGGAAATTGTGTGAGGATAAGCTTGCTCATATCCTTTTACTTAAAAATAAAGGAGATTTACATTTTAATTCTCATGAAGAGGAGTATGCAGGTTTCAAAGCAAAAAGGTTAACAGAAAAGAGCTTTGTTAGGAGCAATGATTCAAAGAGGGATGAGAGTTGTAGCCTCACACTTCATTGTACATGGCTAAAAATACATTCAGGGTTTTCAAACTGGAATGAGACAAAACGTTCTGTTTGTATGTGGGTGACATGGTTCGGATGATCTTTAGCTTTCATTATAAAAAACTATGGTGGTTTTGCAGATGTTTAGTAAGATTTCTGGCAACAAAGTAAATCGTTGGCACCAAGTATAGAACTAAAAGTTGTCGAACACACAGAAAATGGAAGAAGATGTGTTAGAAGACTGGAACCAGCATTGGTTAGGCTGCAATCTTAGCCCCCTTAACCTGGGAATAAACTGCACTGAATTCAATAGGATTTATTTCTGAGTATATATGGTTATGATTGCAATGAAGAATATGGCCTACTTAATGAACTCTTTTAACTCTTTTAACTCTGATTGTTAGCATGCATCAGGTGAGAATATGGCCTCAAAGCTTTCAGTCATGGTTAGGGATGGGTGCTTCATATTGTGTGTTTGTTTATTCATTAATAAATTTGTATATTGTCCTTCATCTGAAGATCACAAGGTAGTTCACAACATAAAAATACAAAATGAAAGCACAAAATACATAATAAAAACAAGAACAAACCAATAATCCCCCTCCCACAAACACATTTAAAAGGATGTTGCATGTTAATCAGACAAAGGCTGGGTTAAAGAGAAATGTTTTCATTTGGTGCTTAAAGATATGTAATGAAGGCACCAGGTGAGCCTTCCTGAGGAAAGCGTTTCACAAATGGGGAGCCACTGCAGAAAAGGCCTATTCTCACTTTGCTGCCCTCTAGACCTCTTGTGGAAGAGGGCCTCAGATGATTATTGTAGGGTCTGGGTCAGTTATCATCTTTCTTTTCTCGGCCAGTCTATTGAAAACTCCTACACTTAAGTTAAGCACTATGCAAACTAGTATGGATAGGTTTTAAGTAAACTTTAAGAAAGCTGGAGTTACTCATATTCAGAGGCATGTTAAAAGTGGGTGATTATCTTCACCCAACATTATAAGATATCATCTAGTGGCACTTCTGAATTCTTTGAAGCAATGAATATAAAAATCTAGTTGACATTACCTTTTTTAAAAAATACCAAGCACCGAGCAGAGTTTCTATTAACTAAATGGATGTGGCTCTCAAAAGTAAATTGGAGGACCATTCAAGAAAGTGAGACATGATCTGCCATTATTTCTGTATGAGATAGGCTTAAAGGGATGTTAGCACCGCCTATTTCTCCTTTAACATCATATATTAATTGTAACAATTTAAGTGGGAGGTAGATTAGGCGATTTTGAGATTTCACTGGGCCATGTGTCTGGGCCATGTGTCTAATGTTTTCTCAAGAATGGAAATAAATATTGTAAGTTACAGAACTGCTGCAAAGAGGATTTAATCCCCCCCCAAAAAAAGAGATATTTGTATAAAATGCAGAAATGTTCAAGTTTTGAGCTTCTTCTAAATTGGAAGAATTACTTCTCTTAAACAAACACAGATAGAACTTAGATAGAACTTAGGTAGGTAGCCATGCTGGTCTGACGCAGTCAAAATAAATAAGTAAAAATTTAAAAATTGCCCAGTAGCACCTTAGTAGGTCTCTAAGGTGCTACTGGACAATTTTTTTAAATTTTATTTATTTATTTTTGACAGATAGAACTTCTTTCTGAACTGTATAAAATACTTGATAAAATCCAGCAGTATGATGATAAAATCTGAAGCTGGGTGGAGCAGGCAGGAAGTGTTTCAAATTGTAACCAAAGTAAATCAGTGGAATCTTATAAGTGCCGAAGAATCTAAATACATACAAGAGGGTGCTACAAAATTGATCAGAAAATGAATGGAGGTCTACTGGAGGTGTGCTCTAGGAATATGGGGGAGATTTTAAACATGGTTGTTGGATATATAAAGATAGACATGTTTAGATGGGATTTTACAAATTAATGAAATAACCAGCAGCATCATGTGACTGGGTTAGGGTGGTAGTGGATTCCTCATGGTAGCAGTACTGCCGTTTGCAGTATAGGACTGATGAGGTGGCAGCCAGGATGAGGGAGCTCTGGGCTGGTGCTGGTGGTCCTGCAGGAGTCTGGCCCTGAAGGCATATCAGTAGTTGCAGCACCATGGAGAGCTCCTACTGAACAACATGCTACAGGCCCCACTGAAAGTGAGCAGAGGCCTTTTGAGCCTCAGCCTCCAGTCCATCTTTCCTAGGCTGTGCTCCTTATGACAAACTAAGAGTCTCTTAAAGAGTGCCCAACCTACTGGTCTGAAGGCACTCCTCCTGTGCCCCATGGCCTCCTGCATAATACACTCTTTCCACCATTGGACTGGCAAGGTACAGTGGGCATATTGTTCATCAGGGTAAGCTACCCATAAGGATCCTAGTGCTATTTCTAGAGGCCCTGATGTATGGCATCTGGTTAAGGGGACTCCTACTTGTCAGCCCTGGGTTCAGGGGTTTCCTGGTTAACATCAGCAGGTACTAAGTCAGGAACCTGGTCTAGCTCCTTAGGTACAGCACTGTAGCCTCTGACTCAATATCCCCATTGCTGCTAGGCTTTGGGCTCCTTCTGTTATCTTCTCCTCTGTTTCATTTAGTGTAAAAATTCCTTGGCCACAAGGACTTGTTGTCTTCTTCTTTTTACTGAATCCCTGCAAAGCACTGTGCATTCTTGATGGTACTGTTTAAACTTTAAATAAATGATAATACTGAATCAGCACTACAGCAATTACCAAATCTGACGAACCAGACATGAAAAAAGAATCATGTTGGTCGAGCAATAGAATTTTGCATTCTGAGTGCTGGGAAAATACAGTTTTTGAAGCTGAAGCCCTAAAGGGAAGAAAGATTTCTGGATCCCACATAACAACCCAGCAGTGTTCCCTCCCCAAATAGCAAGAAGGAGACAGCTACATTAGCGCTATTGAGTCTCCAGGCTACAAATACTCTTTTCATCAAAGCTTTTAATGGTTCTAATGGTTTATTATGAGCTGCTGTGACAATTTAAGGATATTGGCTGGTTTTTGGTTTTTTTCATATTGCTGCTCTCTTCATTCTGTTGTTTTAGGATTTTGTAAGTTAGTGCTCTATGAATGTCATTGTTGGCATGGTCTTTGTAGGCTTATAAATAAATAAAACAGCACTGTTATTACACAACCTCCATCCCACATGTATGTGTGTGCATGCACGCACATCACATACCATTTGAATAGGCAGTTTTAAGAAGGGAAGAGCCTGCTGGATCCGGCCAATGGCACATCCTGTTCTCGCAGTGGCCGGTCAGATGCGTGTAGGAAGCCTGAAAGCAGGACTTGAGCACAGGAGAACTCTCCCCACTTGTGGTTTCCAGGAACCGGTAGTCAGAAGGATAGTGCCTCTGACCACAGAGACAAAGGCTAGTAGTCACACTTTTAGCATTTCACATGGCACGATGCAAGAGCAGCCACTGACTATCTGTCCTCAAGTTCAAATGCACAACTGAAAGTCCTCCTCCACATCATCATCCTTCTTACCTTGCAACATCCAGGTTTCCTTGGGAAACACTCCATTCCCATGATAGGGAAATCAGAATTTGTTCTGTTTTGAAAGAGCTGATGAGATCACAGCACAGTGGTAGCACGTAATATGGATGTGAATTTTTGGTGATGGGAAAGCTTCAGGAGCTATTTTAATTGGTGAAGATTCAGTGCAGACTTGATGTGCTGAGGACTGGAAGTTCCCATCTTTAGTTCCCATCTCTCACACGTATGCATTTTCTTAACGCACGCAGCCACCCTCAACGGTGCATATCAGGCTCTGTTTCTTTCCACATGCTGTTTTCGAAACATTCTTTCCACAAATGCGACTTCCTATCAGAGGCTAGTACCATAGTCCAAGGTCACTTGTATTGGACACGGGAGAAGAGTTGGCTCAACAGATACTGAAGCATTAGCTAGAGGCAAAGAGACAGTGTTTTCCTCCCCCAAATTAATAAAGGAGGGGGCGTCGGGGGTTGAGGGGGCGTCGGGGGTGGGAGCTAATACAGGACCCAAGAGAAAGTATGTGAACTTTAATCTTACTTTTTAAAAACAAATCACTTGCAGATGATAGCAAACGTGAAGCAACAGAAAGAATGTCTGCCAAAAAAATAAACAAAAAAGCATTCGCACAAAATGTTGAGGTTTAGTGCACAAGGAAAAATAATAATATTGAGTACTCTTGCAAAAACAGCAAATACAAAATATGGCACCCAAGGAGGAAATGATTCGCTTCTCTCAACAGTGACGCTCGTACTTGGACTACTGGGCTTGCTTCCAGCTGCAGTAATAGCCCACTGTATCATACCGTGAGACATAGCCAAGATGTATTTAGAGGCCTAGACAGAGTTGACCAACCTAGGTCTGTGGTTTTTTGACCAAATAAAGCCTGAAGGAAGGGGAAGGAACAAGAAGCATAGGCAAAAGTTTCTCAGCCTTAGAGAGTCAAAATCAATGTGTTGTGAAATGCACATTGACATATTGAAATGCAGTTTTTAAAAAATGTAAAGAGCATCAGCTAGAGTGGGGGCTAGTCATTAACAGGACTTCAGTAGGCATGGGGGATATCTGAACTGCCCCCTCCCCTGCTGCAGTTCTGAAGAAAATTCCATTGGAAGCAATGTTTTGGGGGAACAGATGTGGCTCAGAAATCAAAACTGGCTGCAGCCCTGCCACACGTGAGCACCCAGGAGAAATGCGGGGTGAGCAGGCAGGTCGGATCAGGCCCAACAGCATCACCTGGAGGCAGTAGGGTTGGCTCAGGATCCAGTAGATTCCAGGCCAGCTCAGCTCCTACCTGCCCATGGAATGCTTCATTTCAGGACTTTATGTTGGAGATCCCATGGGTGACACTTCTACTCACATGCACATTTGGCTCATTTAACTTTTCAAGTAGTTTAGCTTTTAGTAAATGTCTGTAAATCATGAAAACAAACTCCAGAATTTGAGGAGGTGGGACACTGGGATGAATAAACATTAGGGAACAATATATGTCTAAAGAGTGAGATTTGGGAAAACATTTGCCCTGGACACTGGAAAGCCCCACATAGCTCTGGTCTGGGAAGAGGTGAACTGAGGGCCAGATTTGGGGACAGGAAAAAGATTTCCTTAGACTTCCGGGTTGGCGCGATCCAGGAATGGCGGATTCCCTCCGAGCTCCGGAGGGAATCGGCTCAGCGGTGGATGGGTCTTTGCCGTGCCGGCGACACGGGGACCCTTAAAAACCGCAGGCGCGGAAGCCTGCGGACTGAGGACTCGGCGGGTGTCTTAAGTGCCCCCCCTGATTCGCAATGAGCCTTTTTAAAGGCTACGGAGGGGATACGGGGGACGGCGCGACACTGAGAGTCGATCGCTACCGCCGCTGAGCGAAGCCGCGAGCCATAACTGGAGAGCGCTGACTTCCTTCCTTGAAATTTGGACTGAAAAAAGAACCCGTGAGTAATCTGGAACTGAACTCTAAAAATTTTTATCCTTTGAATTTGAGACGACCGGGGGGTGAGCCAAAAGGAAGTCCCCACCCCCCCCCCTTGCAGACGATCCAGAGCAACGATACAAGAGCTAAGCTGGAGTGCCTACCCTGTAAAGGGTGAGTTTTAAAAAGACAGCAACTTCCAAGATTTAGAAAGGCAAATTTGAACAGGAGAGTGGAGTGTTGAAAGAGACTTTGTTTTGTGGCAAATAACCCTCCCTCCCGGGCCCGGGAGCGATCTGCTTTGGAGCCTGTGTAGAGGAGCAGAATTTGACAGCTGTCAAAGCTGTCAAATGGACTGTTAATAGTGAAAAAATTGCTACTTAAGACCTCTCCGGATTAAAAGGAGTTACAATTGAACTAAAATTGTGGGAAACAAAGAAACAATAACAGGACAGAGGATTGTTGGAGAAAAGATCATTTAGCAACCAGATTCCCTCTAGGGGGAATTCTGTGGAATTACAATGGCTGTGGGTGGAAAGATACTGAGAGAAATCGAAAGGATGTTTTCACTGGTGGGAGCTTTACAGGAGCAGACTACAGCTATGAGTAAACAATTGACGACCTTGGATTTGGAAACAAGTAGCTCTGCTGAATGTAATGATGACCTGAGTGAGAAAGAACCCACAGCTGAATTTGAAATAATAAACAAAGAAGAGGAGAAGACAAAACAAGAAAGAGAACAAGTTATGTGGGAAAATACTAACCAGAAGCCGGCATCTGGAGAATACAAGCAAGGAGACTATTGGATTAAATCCAGTGTAAACCTACGAAAGACACAGAAGATGAAAGTGGAGGCCCTGGGAGTTTATGGAATCCAGGAACTCGAAATAAAGAAGTATAATTGGGGCCTCCACATAGACTTTGACTTTGATTTTGATTTTGACTATCATCAAGACTCGGGCCTAGTGGAAATTCCTCAGCAGCTGCCTTTAAATATGGGAAGAGACTATGGACTGATTGGATTGATTGTTAAGGAAATCTTTCGAGACTCGATGACAGACAAAAAGGATTACCAACAAAACCGGCGGAGAGGGACTGGCAAAGATTTGAGGGCCTCGGATGTGCGGAACCCAGGCTAAAAACTGTTATTTTGGACATGTCTTGGGAAAGGACGCCAAGCGGGGATGGGAGGGAGGGAAGTATCTAAATTTAAACAACACTCAAGACCAGGGGGTTTAGTAATAAGAAAATTATTCAAGAAAAAATGAGAAATCGAGGGAAGAGAACTGGGGTCCAACTTAGGGAAAACTTATTTTTGTTTTTATAAAAGGACTAATATTAAGACGGAAGAAATACTAACTTGCTGACACAAACTTGGGAATAGGGATGCAAGGGAGGGGGTGGGGGGAAGTCAAGGACCAGGGTTAGAAAATAAGATTTTCGGGAACTATTCATGTTTGTTGTCTTTTATGTTTGTTTTGGTGTTATGTGTTTTGTTTTTGTCTATAAAAAATGTGAAAACCCAATAAAAATTTAAAAAAAAAAAAAGAAAAAGATTTCCTTAAAAAAATATATGTTTGTTTCACACCTTTCCACCACTACCCTACCCATGGGAATAAATAACTTGTTTTGTGCGTGCACTCACACCCACACTGAAAGTCACAATTCTGATGATCAAACAGGAACTATTTTTTTCCCCCATTAGACACATTTTGTGTAGTGTGACTGCAGTCAGGGATAGTCTTATTCTTGTTCTTATTCTTTTATTAGAAAAAGAGTCCATCAAACAGTTCCACAAACAGGGGCTTGTCCTGGGCAGATACTGAGCCTCTCTTTTATTTAAAAATAAACCATGTACTGTTAAAAAAATATCATGGAAAGGATCATAATTCTTTATACAGACAGTACGTTTGCGTGCTTGCTGTCCCAGTTCCAAAATGAAACCCAAACATTCCTTGTCTGTAAACAAGAATTCAGAATAAAACAAACATGATTACAGCTGTCATTTTAAAGTGGACGCAAATAGGATTCTTCAAATTTATTTGTTTCTTGTTTAACCTGTCCTGTCCTCTCAAGGACATTTGAACATTTTATTTGTATACTCACATTTACATTTTCTGTGAATTGCATTTTCCTATTGAAACGAAATAGCTTTTTAAGCAGAATAGTGAAAGGTGGTCTCGTTTCTGAACCTAGACTATAACTCCTGTGTTATACATAGGTTAAGTAATTATGGACAGTAGCACCCTTTTAAGTATACCATTTTTCAAATCAACCTTTATCATGAAGGCTATAAACCAGTGGTTCCCAATTAGGGGTCCGGGGACCCCTGGGAGACTACGGAATGTACCCAAATTTTATGGTCTGTTTTCCAGTATTCCTAAAATCGTTTGCTTATTAGGGGCTACCCCACATTTTGTTCAAAAAATTGTTTTGCAGAGGTAACTACCATAGAGTTATAAAAATTGTCAAAAGTAGGGGCTCCGTGGCTTGGCTTTTGAAAAATAGGGGGTCCTCAGTAATTAGCTAATTGGAAACTACTGTTATAAATAACTGACCCAAGTAAAGATTATTCTTAGTCTATTTATCCTAGAGAATGCTGCCAACACAATGCAACATACTTGATCCCTGCTGCTCCAGAGGGCAGACATGCCTAGAACTCATGGTGGGAAATTCAAGGGATAAGTTTTTGGAGAAATATCCTAATGGTAAGAGGTGTTTGACAGTGGAACAGATCGCCTTAGGATGCTGTAGGCTCTTCTTTACTTGGAAGTGTTTCAGCAGAACTGGATGGGAACACCGCTTACACCCTGCATTGAGCAGGACATTGGACAAGATGACATTCAGGGCATTGAATGGGGACCTCCAAGTCCCCTTCCAGCTATGCAATTGTATGATTATATTACCCCAACTACACATTGTGCTTACTGCTGCCATTTTTTACTAAAAAGAGATTTTCAGTACAATAGGGAAACAGAATGCCAGGGCATACCAGAAGGATTGTATTTGCTTCTCTCATCCCCTTCAGAATGTGATCCAGTGTGTTCATCACTTCCTACCCATTCAGTGTAATAAGCAGGCACTGATATTAATAGCAAATTTCACACCTTTCCTCTGGAACGTATTCACTATGCAATTGGACGCCTGTTAAGATATCATAACTAAATTTAGCACAATGGTTGCAGAGATCAAGGAACAGGTTTTCATCAAAGTTTGGGTGGAATAGGAAGCCATTATGGATCAATATGGTGGGCAGAAGCTTTCAAAAGTGCCCTGATTTGGAGCGGTTCTTAGAATTCTGGAGCAATGCCAGATATAGGGCTTTCCAATATCTATAAATAATTGCTAAAGGCATTGTTTATATGTAATTCGTAAATTCATTAAAAACATATAACAATTACCAATGGACAGATGACCTTTATGGAGTAATTGATCAAATCTGGGTCATGGTCCATTAGGGGTACTGTGCAGGAAGCCAAATAAGGTGAGACATTGGGCATCCATGATTGGATTTCTCATGATTTAATTTCTTTGAAGACCAGGCATGGGAGAATGCTACTTCAAACAGAACCAGGATTGCTGAAGAGGTTACCTTTTTCCTGCCCACCAGTTTCCCACTCAAAATTCCACCCTGGTTAAGAGGGATAATATAGCTTGATTGTGATTTTAGTAATGCTATATGCTGTATGCTATACATAAATGCAAAAAGGAGAAACTTCTCAAAAGAGTCAACTAATGATCATGGTACCAGGCAGGCAGCAGAACCTGTGCAAAGCTGCTTCAGCCATTCCGCAGTTTTTGAGGGCTGTATCCAACATTAGTTATACTTAGAATAGACCCATTGAAATTAATGGGCATGGCTAACTTAAGGCCATTAATTTCAATGAGACTGTTCAATTAGGTTCATTAATTTCAATCAGAGTAGAGTTCAGCCGGGTTTAATATTGCTCCAGAAGAAGGAGCCTGTGTTCTGAAACACACTGAGCCTACACATAAAGCCTCCTGTTCCTTTGTTAATACAGTGGTGCCCTGCAAGATGAATGCCTAGCAAGACAAAAAACTCGCTAGACGAAAGGGTTTTGTGGTTTTTGAGCTGCTTCGCAAGACGAAAACGTCTTGCAAGTTTGTTTCCTTTTTCTTAACACCGTTAATACAGTTGCGACTTGACTTCGAGGAGCAACTCATAGAACGCGGTGTGGTAGCCTTTTTTGAGGTTTTTGAAGACTTTGGTGATTTTTGAAGCTTTTCCAAAACTTTCCCGACACCGTGCTTCGCAAGACGAAAAATTCGCTAGACGAAAAAACTCACGGAACGAATTAATTTCGTCTTGCGAGGCACCACTGTACATTACTGTAAAAGACCCCTGATGCCTGCTCCCAAGACAAGTGCTTCTATCACTCCACCTGAATTTTAAAACAAAGTTGGTTAATGATCTGTGAGACTGCAGCTCTAGACTTTCCACTGCCATCTATGCATTGCATAGTCTAGAGGAAACCATGCACTTGGAGAAGCCAGGAGGAGGGAGGGAGGAAGCACCGCCACGGTGTGTGGGGGGGTTGGAATGGCGCTGGGGGGGGAAATGGCACAGCCCGAACAAACAGAATCCCCATGCTGATCCACAGACAATCCGTGGGCCGAAATCCTGTAAGCAATTGGGCCTGATCTGGCCCGCAGCCCTTAGTTTGCCGACCCCTGGACTAGATGATCCTTGAGGTCCCTTCCAACACTACAATTCTATGTGCCCATTTGACACAAACTTGACCCTCTTTTGTTCTGTCATTTAGTGATGTGTAAGTGATCTCGTTTTTTGACAGAATTACAAGCCTGGTAGATGAAGGGAACACAGTGGATGTAGCCTACCTTGATTTCAGCAAGGCATTTGACAAGGTGCCCCATGATATTCTTGTAAAGAAGCTGGTAAAATGCAGTCTTGACTATGCTACCACTCAGTGGATTTGTAGCTGGCTGACTGACCGAACCCAAAGGGTGCTCATCAATGGTTCCTCTTCATCCTGGAGAAGAGTGACTAGTGGTGTGCCACAGGGTTCTGTCTTGGGCCCGGTCTTATTCAACATCTTTATCAACGACTTGGATGATGGACTCAAGGGCATCCTGATCAAATTTGCAGATGACACCAAACTGGGAGGGGTGGCTAAAACCCCAGAGGACAGGATTACACTTCAAAACAACCTTGACAGATTAGAGAACTGGGCCAAAACAAGCAAGATGAACTTTAACAGGGAGAAATGTAAAGTATTGCACTTGGGCAAAAACAATGTGATGCACAAATACAAGATGGGTGACACCTGGCTTGAGAGCAGTACATGTGAAAAGGATCTAGGAGTCTTGGTTGACCACAAACTTGACATGAGCCAACAGTGTGACGCGGCAGCTAAAAAAGCCAATGCAAGTCTGGGCTGCATCAATAGGAGTATAGCATCTAGATCAAGGGAAGTAATAGTGCCACTGTATTCTGCTCTGGTCAGACCTCACCTGGAGTACTGTGTCCAGTTCTGGGCACCACAGTTCAAGAAGGACACTGACAAACTGGAACGTGTCCAGAGCAGGGCAACCAAAATGGTCAAAGGCCTGGAAACGATGCCTTATGAGGAACGGCTAAGGGAGCTGGGCATGTTTAGCCTGGAGAAGAGGAGGTTAAGGGGTGATATGATAGCCATGTTCAAATATATAAAAGGATGTCATATAGAGGAGGGAGAAAGGTTGTTTTCTGCTGCTCCGGAGAAGCGGACACGGAGCAATGGATCCAAACTACAAGAAAGAAGATTCCACCTAAACATTAGGAAGAACTTCCTGACAGTAAGAGCTGTTCGACAGTGGAATTTGCTGCCAAGGAGTGTGGTGGAGTCTCCTTCTTTGGAGGTCTTTAAGCAGAGGCTTGACAACCATATGTCAGGAGTGCTCTCATGGTGTTTCCTGCTTGGCAGGGGGTTGGACTCGATGGCCCTTGTGGTCTATTCCAACTCTATGATTCTATGATTCTAAGTGGCCAACCTCATCCTTGGGCCTGTCTACGGGAACATTGTCAAGCCTGTACTTCTTTTTGGTTCTACCACACGGCACTGCTGGAGGTCAGTAGGCAAGAGGGGAAAACCGCCCTAAGGCAGAAGGATGCTCCACATTTACTTTAATGCACAGTAGAGTGGCACTATCAAACGCTTTCTGTTTAACTTGTGGCACACTTGCTGAAAAGGGTAAACCAGCAGTTTATTCAAAGAGCTTTGACATCTTGCACTTCCTACTCTTATTACTTCAACAGCCAGGAAACTGCGAGAGAAAAGCAAAGCGCTCATTTTTATTTTTATTTTTGCTTTGTTTTTCTCCCGCATCTTCTGGGCCTACGTGATTTGGAGATCAAAGGAATTTATGTTCAGTGTTGCCAGCTTATTCCTCTCTGGAGTGTGCTTACTGACTTCCTCTTTATCCAGTATGATGTCTGTCAGTGTTTGAATTACTTCCTCATTCTCTCACTGACTCACTCATCCACTGAGGCTCTGCTTTGCTGGGTGTCCTAATACACAGTGGACTTAAGGGACCTATTGTCTATTTCATGTTTAAAGAGGACGCATATATTACACACACACAAAAGACGTTTATTACTGCCATTGCTATTGAATCTGTACAACCGTACCTACCTGAAAAAGACTTGTTCTGAACATATTGTTTATAAAAAGAATACACAGACCACATAATCTAATGGTCAAAATATATATATCACAAAAAAGAAGCTAATTAAATACAGCAAACTATTTGTCGGACATTGTGCCAGTGGTGTGACATATGGCTGTAATTAGAATGGAAGCCCAAGAATAAATACTGGTAATGTACTAGTCCTCATGGACACATCTGAGTCTCTATTCTATTTATTCATCATGGAAAGCATAGTTTCTGGTGCATGGTTTGGAACTGGGGAGAAAAAGCATTCTCTCCTTTATCATTAAAAAAAGTCCTCTAAAATTCATTACAAAGATTCATACAATTTACAAAAGTACAGTCTTTTAGAAATGCAGATATCAGAAGGTCAGAAGCAGAGAATGTTTCCAGTGACTTCAGGCAAATTTTATCTATTATCTGAGCTTTTCACCTGGCTCTGAATATGGTTTAAATATATGCAATATTAAATTTCCTTTCCAGTGATCCTTCATATGTAAATAGGATTAGATCTTTGATGTATCCAGTTACAACATCACACAGAAAGAGATAGAGGTGGTGTTGCATTTCATGCATATACAAATTATTTTTTCCTTGCTCTTTTAGGAAAATGTCATAAAATAAATCTAATGTGACCTAACTGGCCCTTGAATGGTGGCGGTGGTAGGTAGTTCTTGGATTTTAATTTCCAATTTTCATACACAGAAATCAGTATCTCATACTGCAGCCTCTGAACTTATTTAGGCCATTGGTAAGGCAGAATCATGTAGAACAGGGACCCATCTTCTGTAGGTCCTCATAACAGTTCCTAGAAATGTGATGATCTAGTTCCTAAGGATTTCTCTCTTTGTTCCTGTAAATAGGAATATTTCTAAAGGCAGACGTAGCAAATAAAAACAAAATAAAAGGGGCAAGTTTTATTTAGATTCTATCAAGGCTACAATGAAGCATTTTGTTTCTGAACCTGCCACTCAGTGCTTTATGAAGCACATAACCTGCTCTATACAGTTCAGCTCATTTAATTATTATCTGTCTTCTGAAGTGAAAGTTAAATATAGCATTTCAAGCTGCTTGCGAACTAGACCATCTTTATTTTCTTTCACAAACCACATGTTTATGCCATTAAAGGCTGCTTTCAAGCTGTTTTCAAAACATCTCATATTCTACAGCAGGGGTGGTCAATCTGCGGCCGCAGATGGCTATCAACCCAATTTCATGCAGTGTTCGGCCGGGAGTGCTATATTTGTCCCCCAGGCCCAAGGTTCCTGAACCCTGGTCTAAGTTATCTCTACCTGAAGCACAGTGGCAGCACTGGGTAGTGAACTGGGAAGAGGCAGTCTAGAAAAGTTGCGAGCCTTTGAAAAGGCATACTCAAAAATGAGAATGCCCTTGTTCAAAAGCCTGCACATCTTTGAGTCAAGCAGCTGGCTGTACAAGCAGTTGAGCAGGCTTTCCTTGCTTCACAATGCTAGTGGCTGCCTCCCTCCCTCCCCACCCATATCCTATCATGGGCTCACAAGCCTTAGATGAGACATAAGGTGGAAGTAGCACAATGTGCCCAATATCAATGCCTGATTGGTGTAAAGGTTCGTCTAGTCAAGCATCCTGCTTTCAGCAGTGTTGAAATAGCCAGTTTCCTTAAGGAAACTCCCAACCAGGGTGCCTTGTCACCAGCCCACTCCCTTCTGCATTTGCCATTCAGAAGTATATTGCCTCTCAAAATTTAATTTCAGGTGACTGAAAGTCATAGGACAGCTGAGGAGCACATGTTATCCTTCTGGGCTTCCCATAGGCATCTGGTTGGCCACTGGGGGAAGCTGGATGCTGGCATTTGGTCTTATCCAAAAGGGTCCTCTTATGTAGGTTTGAAGCACTGGAGTTTAAACATTCATGACAAAACTGAATGAATAATAAACCAACAGAAACATAACCTGGATCAATATTCAATGAGTTCACATGTATGAAATCCTGAGCTGAAGTCTGATCATATAATGCCTTTGTAAATAGGCTTTTCAAACAGTATATCCAAACAGCAGCACTAATTGTAAACTAACTGTGCTTAGATGCCAGGTTGCAAACCTGCTCTCCCATGCTCATTTCCCCCTAGTACCGTCAATATATATTCTTACATTGTGTTCTTACAAGTCCTCATGGTCAGCTTTAACACCACTACTCTACGTAGCCAATGGTTGCTAACTTAAGCAGCAATAGCTGACATGGTGCCAACTGTAAAAGTGTAAACATAGAGAGTATTTGACTTCTGGGCTGGGAAAGCATTTTCCCTGGAAGAAGGAGGGCATGGCAAGCAACAGAAACCAAGTAAATATTTGCATAAGGGAGACAATCACCTTTGTTTGCAATGTTCTTGGAAACAATCAACATCTCACAAGCTATGAGCAATTATTTTCACTACTTATCTACCTGAGGGGTAAAAACCTATAAAACGCTGTTTAATGTTTCATCCCCCGCTCTTCTGCTTACAAAATATATTCCAGGAGAGGCTAAATGGCATATTGACACATGCTGTTTTAGAAACAGACCAAGGAACAAATATGCAAATAATATTTGTTGAAGTGCAGTATCTTCAGAAATGCAGATTGCCTAAGAAGAGTCAATCTAGTCCAACATCCTGTGGCCAACGATATGCCCAAGAGGAACCCGCAAGCAGGATTCAAGAGCAATAGCAATAGCGCTTACTCCTCTTGGTGTTTCTGGCAACTGATATTCAGAAGCATGCTGCCTCCAACAGTGGAAGTAGAGCCTAGTCATTATGGTTAGTAGCCACTGATAGTCTTAGCGCCCATGAATTTATCTAATCCTCCTATAAAGCCATTCACATTGCTAGCAATCATTGACTCCTGTCAATGATTCCATAGTTTAACTATGCACTGTGCGATGAAGTACGGTACTTTCCTCCTCTCCCTCCTTACCTTTTCCCATGTGGTGTCCATACAACCTGGAACAAGGACATAAACAGGTATTAGACTAATAACCACTTCTTTATTAAGAGCAAGGATCTGCAAACAATTAGCAGCCTGGGTAATTTCATTAACTCGACAGGCAATGTGTTACGATAAGAGCTAGGAAGATGCTTCTGCCCTTGCCTGCTTCACATAGGTAACTGCACTTTGGCTCAGTCCATGAACTGGGGGTGGGGGCAGGGAGAGAATCTGTTTTTCATCTAGGGGTGGTTGTTATGATTTGTTTGTAGGGAGGTTATTCAACAAAGAGCATTTGTCCGGAATGTATCCTGACTTGCTTGGAGAGGGTTTATCTTCCAGTGAATCTTTCTACACTTTTCAAAGCGTTTCACCCTCACTTTCCTTTCCACGGAAAGTCAGGAGTTTTGTTGTTGCTGTTGCTCAATGTGAATTTGTGGCACCAGAGTGACAAGAGTGCTTTAGTCCACTTTGATTGCATAAACCTAAATTTTCCAATATGTGCCTGAATCTCTCCCGCTAAATACTGACAGTCTGGAAATGCCTGACAGAAACACGACTGCGAAAAGAGCCACTTTCTTACTGCTTTTGGTCTCATCACTCTCCAAGACTGTGAGGTAGCAATGCGGCTTCTGAAAGAAAGTTTACATGCCACATATCACTATCTAAGGTGTGTGCTGGGGCGGGGGGCTATAATCTAAATAGCTTTCAGATCTTCCTTTCTTATTCACAAACATTCAGACAAATACACTTTGGATGTTAAAACATCCATTTTAAAAAATATCCACGCAATTCCCTCCTTACTGTTGCTCCACTTCTCTAATTCTCTGACTGCAGAAAGTTTCACAGGTAACCTTAACTAGGTGAGCACTGGTGTATTAGGCTACATGCAGACATCCGTATAAATCAGGGTTTTGTTTTTGTTTTTGCTGCGGCTTGAGCCCATCTTCCAACCCCCTTTGACAGACATCTTGGACAGTGAATTAAAGGCTGATTCAAGAGCTTTTCTTGTCTCTCTGGAGCGCTTCAGGCAGTCTGCATGTAAATTCAGGTTATGTGGGTCTGCTTCATTAGATAGCTGACCTCTCTCGCCTGCCAGGTCCGAAACAGGATTGATGTGTTTTGCTGGTCAGAATGATGGTGATGTAGAACTATCTAAAAGGGTTTAGGCTTTTGGTGATCTCCAACCTCTGCAGCATCAGGGTTGATTTGTGCATGGTCAGCTATATCCTGCAGAGCGGTAGAGGATTCCTTGACTGGCTTCTCTGATTAGTTCATGAGACACGTTGATGATTAAATAATTCTTATATATTTGGATCATGACTCTGCACTGAGCATAGTTTCATTAAAGGTACCTTCACCATCTTCTTGTCCCATTTCTATGGATACTTTTCTATTTGTGAGTTTTGAGGCTGTGCATAGAATCTTTACTAACAGAACTTATTCCAAAAACAGACATAAAATGTTACATCAAGATAATTGCATAATATAATGTGCTGAGCCTAGCATAGGTACAATATCTTAGACATATGGAATTATTGTATCCAGGACTGAAAACAAAGCTCTTTCTCTCCACACAGACTCCATTAGTCTGGAGGCTGTTTGCTTCTGGAAAGAGAGTCATTAACACACCATCCTCTTTGGTGGCTTGAAAACAAAGACTAACTCACACATTCAAAATGGTTGATCTGCAATGGAATGCCCCATATCATCTAAGTTAAATACCTCCTGAAAAGGCAGCAAGCAGAGATCCATTCTTGGTTATTTTTTAACTGCTAGGCTCTCTGAGAGATTTAGTTTAGCTCAATGGAATTTTACAATGTTAAATCTTTAGCAATACACATAGAGTTGTTTTCCATTTCAATGTACAATTAAACAATAACACTTAACAATGCTCAGAAGCCCCCTTGAGATCTGAATGCAGAGAAGAGCCCATGCCAGTGGGACTATTGAGCTGGGGCTTTTGTGCATGCCACTCACTATTCTACAAAGGTTTAACCCTCCTATGTTCAGCTGAATACTTGAAAAGGGCTATAGCCCTATTCATATAGTTGATTCAGCCCTTCCTGGGAACCCACTTCATTTAATTTTTTTAAAAAATTAATCTCAGCTGTTGCAAAAAATTTGAGAAGAGGATAGAATAAATAAATAATTTAAAGCAGATTTATGGCTGAGAAATGACTTTGGTCTTTTTCATCTTTAGCAAATTCAAAGCACTGGCATTCAATGATTGATTTGAAATGTCTGTACTCTTAACTTCTCAAAATCTTTTTCTATATCTTGAATATGCTAATGATGAAATTGGCCAAAGTCCCTGGTCATCCATAAATCTACTTTTTACAGTCAAGAGGTAATTGATATGCTAAGGCTGTAATTTGCTAATAGCATTTTATAGGTAGAAAAATGGAAGAAAATGGCACCTAATCTCCTCCTTGATTTATTAATACATGGAAGTATAACAAGCTGAAGTGTATGACCCCCACACACCATCATTATCACTCAATTAGGAGTGAGCATTGGAGTCGGAATACCATTCTTAGGAGATTGACTGGTCTGCTAAGTAGTTCTGGGTACTAACAGTTTTAAAGGAAACAAGCACTCTGGAAGTAATGGAACTTAGTCTCGGTTTTACAGAGCAGCCTGTGGTGGTACACCAGAAATACTATTGTGATTTCATTTGTGATTTAACAAAATGTTGAGTTCAAATGTAGTTATTGGCTTTCACTAACTATCATATTGCTGTGTCACTCCTGGGATATTTAAGTGACATAACTTTGTAGAAATAATCTAGAGTTATCCTTAGCCTCAAGTTTCCAGCATCCACTCATTCCAGATGCTACAGTGCTCAGACAATACTTGTGGATCCCAGGAAATGCATTTTCTTCTGTCCTCCGAATTCCAGATCATTGTTAAACAGAAGATCTCCATAAGTGTGTGTTTAGGGCACAACAGTTGGCTTGACCTCCCTGACACAGAAGCTGTGAGCAGAGCTTCTTATACTTCACAAGCTTATTGTGTACACCAGTCAAAGGCCATGGGAAAAGGGAAAGAACAGCTGATTCCTTGCTGAGTGCATTACTCAAACCATAAAAAGAGTAAGTTTCAGTTTGAAATTATTTATATTTTCATTACAAAAATGTTTTCTTCACAGATACACAGCAACATATGGAGATGCATAGGAAATGTGCATAATTACTACTAGATGTTTTGCTTGTGGGAAGATAAATCTATTTGTCATTCCATTTTTATTTAGAACATTATAACTTTCTGAAAGCCCTGCATATTGGACCTGCATTTCTGCTGTCTTTTCATGGCTAATTGTGGGGGTTGACAAGCAACAGTTGAAGAAGAGAAATAGGTTCTGTAGTATTTGCAAGATTACAAATGATTCACAGATACTGAATTAGAAGGAATCCTGCTACCAGGGGGTGTGGACTGTGCGGTAGGTGCGATCTGCCCCAGGTGCCCCACTGAATGGGGTGACAAAATGGCGGGTGGCACTCACCACAGGGCCTGCAGTGTGCCCGAGCCACGCATCTTGGCTGCCCACAGGCTCCACAATGTCCGCCCGCTGCCTCCTCCCAGCTGTAGGGCGGCTGAGGCCCCAGCCCCCATAGCGCACCCTGTCCCTATGGGTGCCACACACCCTGCCCCACCCCTAAGGGCACCGCACACCCCGTCCTTCTCTAAGGGTGCTGTGCACCCCATCTTATCTTTCCCTAAGGGCACTGCGTGCCTCGCCCCTATGGGCAGTTCGCCCTGCCCCTGGGCGCACCACCCCAGGTGCCCGAGAAGAGGAGTTTGGATTTGATATCCCGCTTTATCACTACCCTAAGGAGTCTCAAAGCGGCTAACATTCTCCTTTCCCTTCCTCCCCCACAACAAACACTCTGTGAGGTGAGTGAGGCTGAGAGACTTCAGAGAAGTGTGACTAGCCCAAGGTCACCCAGCAGCTGCATGTGGAGGAGTGGAGACGCGAACCCGGTTCACTAGATTACGAGTCTACCGCTCTTAACCACTATACCACACTGGTTCTGTGTGGCTTCCTCTACTGCTGCCTGCTACCAAACCATGCACAAAAATGTAACTAGTAGGTTCCTTAGCTTCTTGTCCCTACTGGTCACACCCAGAGCTGATTCCCCAACATATAACCGTTTCTAAATCATTTTAGTTCCTGCTCACATTTAGTTCCTGCCTGGAGAAGCAAAAATTAAGGAGAGACATGATAGCAAACTCCAAATATCTGAAGGACTGTCATGCAGAAGATGGGAGCAGCTTTGTGTTGGCCTGGATGGCAAGACAAGAACCAATGGATGGCAATCTCAGAGAAGCAGATTTGGGCTAAATATTGAATGAAGCTTCTTAACCATAAGAGCTGGAAAATAGTTAAACAGATCTTATCAGGAGATAGTGGTGGCCAGTCCTTTCCTATAACGACTTAAGCAAAGACTGAACAACTATCTGTCTGCAGTGCTATTGTCCCATCCTACACTGTAGGTCCTGCACTGAGCAAGGGAATGGACTAGATGCCTTCAACTCTATGGTGGCAGCAAGGTTATTATGAGGTGGCTGTTTCTACTTCATTTCTGCAGCTCATTGCTTCAGCTGCCAGTTAAGAACATGACTGCAGCTACCAGCTTGCACAGGCATTTTCCTAAACATTCAAACAGTCAAGGTGTGAACAGGGGCAAAGAGGCATGGGCTCTGACATCTTTGTGTGCATCTTTCTGCTGGTGGATCCCTGACCACCCCATATTATATAGGGAAGGCCTGTGGATGACTTCTGTGTACATTTGTTTGAAGGTGAGTAGAGTGCTGTATATTATGGGGAAATGCCCTGTGTTGCATTGTAACATCTTAATATTGCAAAAATATTTTTACAATGAAAATGTAAATAATTTCAAACTAAAACCATTGCTCTTTTGATAGTTTGATTAATTCATTATGAATCCATTGTTCTTTCTCTTTCACCGTGGCCTTTGACTAGTGTACACAATGAATGGTGAACTGAGAGAAACTCTGCTTATCTCTCCTGTGACAGGGATGTCAAACCAGCTGTGGTTACATGCAGACATTAGCCTAAGGAAGCAGGACCATGGGATCACCTTATAAGGAGCTTGATACAGTTCACTGGTTGTAGTGGTCTGTCTTCATAAAGATGCCTCCATGCACATGAGTCAATATGAAATGTGTGTAGAAACTGTTAGCTTGCTGGCTCTGGGCCCGATTGTCATATATCTAATAAAGCACCTAGTAGCCTGTTGGAACTAAATGCGTATTTATATATTCATCATTATTACCATCTCCATAAATTCCTACTCATTCAAAATTTACTGCTGACATTTGTTTGCACTGCAACACTGTTTTCACATTAAGAAAAAGTGGTCATTTATTTTAGGCTTTGCAAATCAAACGATTACATCTCAAATCTTGTTTAATGGTAAAGCCGATCCAAGCACAAGCATGTCTTTTATAATTAAATACTTAAAGAAGAACGGTTGGGCACTGGTGTGTTCAAATTTGATTTAAAGTCTGCTGCACATAGTTTATTTAGCCACATGCTGGAGGCTGACAGTTAAGTGCAAAATGTGGTAGGGAGATTCGGGTAACATTGTTTTATTCATTTGTTTGCAGATTTATAACCACATTTCAGCCAAAAGTTGAAAAGTCCACCAAGTACACATACTGTATAAAGTGCAACAATTATAGGATAAAACATTACAATTTTAAAAAAAACACCCATGCAAATATTAATATCTGAGCATATGAAAAGAGGAAACATTAAAAAATAATTCCCAGTGGCATACAGCCCAAGGACCTGTCTGAACTCACTAGCTGGCCACAGCAAACCAATGTTTCACAGTCTAAGATGGAGACAAATAATACTTGCTTACCTTACAAAGCATCTATTATTATATATAATAATGGCTACCTTGTATGTATAATAAACATGTTGCAAAATCTGTTACAGTCGTGCCTCAGCTCCCGAACGCCTTGGGAGTCAAACGTTTCGGCTCCCAAACAATCAAAAACTGGAAGTTTTCATTTGTTCTTTTGGAAGCTGAATGTCTGACGTTTTCATTTGTTCTTTTGGAAGCTGAATGTCTGACGGGGCTTCCAATTGGCTTCAGGAGCTTCCTGCAGTCTATCAAAAGCCACACTTTGGTTTCCAAATGTTTCGGAAGTCAAAGGGACTTCCGGAACAGATTCCATTCTACTTCTGAGGTCTGACTGTATTTTCTTGCTGTGACATATTCCAGCTTGAGACTATAGTTTTTGCTGAAGAAGTGTATCTTCCAAGAGTTAGTTGGATGTTGGGGACTTCAAAGCAAAACAACCATAGGAGTCCACATTATACCCTGAAAAACCATGTCTAGTTTTCTGAAACAAAGTCAAATGTATGAACCACATCATTTCCCCCCAGCAATTTCACCAGTTTGTTTGCTTGCTTGCTTGCTTGCTTGCTTGTTTGCTTGCTTGCTTCTTTTGAAACTGATAATCTTGAGGGTACTGGAATAAGGCATCTAGAGACCACATGCTTTTTATCCTACGTCACTCCAACAAGCTAATAAAAGGAAGAGCAAGTATAGAATTGGCCTTATCTGCTGAGACAGGAGTAAAAAGCATGATTATAGCACTTCGCTCTTATTCATTCTATGCAGGAGATGTACAAAAGCAGCTGACCTTGATTTCGGGGGGGGGGGGAGGAACTGCAAGTGAGTAACTTAATTCAAGAATAACATAGTCAAGCTTTTGACTTTTGCCATTTTGTAGCCCTGTCCGCATATGCAGTAACAAGCAAGAGCCATTTTTGTTGGCTGCAAACAGTTGACTCACTTGCAGATGGATGAGTTTACTCTCTGTTGCTGGGATGGGACCTTTGACAGTTGGGTGGTATTTAATTGGAGTGCTACTCGCCAGCTTCCTTCCTGTGCTTTTATTGATTTGTTTTAATCATTCCTACTACTGCTGTGAAACATCTGTGGCATAAAGGCTCGGCAGATATTAAACTGAAACAGCCCCCAAACTGACTGTATATGAGAAGATGGCAAAAAAAAATAGTGTTTTGTTAGTTTATCATGCAGCTAGGTGAGGCTGAGACTGGAGTGAAAGTTAAAAGCATGTGTTAAAGTCTTCTCTAACAAACAAATATTTGCAGGACAAATACCCACATTTAAAAGGGCTGTGGCCACTTGCTTATTGAGAAGCAGAGATGGAAGAGGAGTCTTTGTTTCATAAAACACACACTTGGGTCTCCAAGGGGGCAATGGACATTATGGAAAATCAAGGTATTTTGAATCTGCTTCCTATAGTATGGTATGCCACCTACATTGGAAGACATCTGGAGAGCAGACACACCAGTCAGCTAATGCATGAACCAGGGCTTGGTGGTTAACTTTCATGGATTTATCCAGCCTCTGATACCACAGTATTATGGAGGATGGGTAACTCAGTGACATGCAAGAGTACAAAATAATGCAGCACGTAAATTTATTTGCTAATTCAGGATAGGTATAATCAGAAAAGCTCATTTGTTTGTTTTGCATTCTCTCATCAAGTATGTTGAAGACCAAGTGCCTGCAAGGGGATCTTGATACCGAGATTTATTCTAAGGCAGGGGTCAGCAAGCTTTTTCAGCAGGGGGCTGGTCCACTGTTCCTCAGACCCTGTGGGGGGCCGGACTATTTTTTTTTGGGGGGGGATGAATGAACAAATTCATATGCCCCACAAATAACCCAGAGATACATTTTAAATAAAAGCACACATTCTACTCATGTAAAAATATACTGCTGGCCAGACCGTCTGTGAGCCGGATTTGGAAGGCGATTGGGCCTTAGTTTGCCTACCCATGCTTTAGTCACTACAAAATAAATATAAGCTCCATCTTTCTTCAGCTTATTGTATTCAGACACATTGTTGCATCAAAATTTCCTCAGGCAGGGGTGAAGCTGTAGCATCCCACCATACCTCAACTGATGTTTGCCCAGAACTCCATTTCTCCACCTCTGCCACCATTTTATTCCCATATACATGAATGTAACTCTTCACTGCGATTTTCATTGCTCTGTGTTCTGTGTTCAAGCAGGTAGGATAAAAGTCTGGTAATGTGGGTAATTCAAGTCCTGGCAAAGAAGGCAGCATCTCTAAACTATTATATCTACAAATGCTACTTCTGGATTTGGACCTGGCACCACAACTTGATGTTAGAGAGCTTTAAAAAAAGAAGCAGCATTTTGCACACAAATCAGTTGTACTTTCTTCATATTATTAATAATCCATATACCTCAATGTGGAAAATGGGTCCTACACTGATGCCTGACTCATATTAAATAAACCTTTATATACCCATTTCTTTAAAGCCCCATATGTATATAGTCTTTTCCCCCTTTACCACCCAATTCTCAGACAGAAGTCCCAAAGGCTGCTAACAAGCCCCGCTGTGATTTGTGACATTATTACAATTTGCATGGGAAGGTTTTACAAGGCAATTCATATGAAATATGCTCTCACATTCCCATATATTCTTTTTTCTTTTTCTTTTTAAAGCTGGAAGCATGACAAACTCACTTTACGTTGCACTGTGGCCAGACCACAGTGGCAAGCTGTTAAAACATCGCTTTCTTTTCTTTTTAAACTCAAAAGGTAGGTAGCTGAAAAATCCTGCCCTCTACAAGTGCCAATTAGTTGGACTAGATTAATGGTTAGTAATATCCTGCTGAGATACCTGCCTAGCATTTTGATTTCATTATTTTTGCTTTGTATCCAAATGGCTTTGTTCTGAGTTGGTCAGTCCTTTTGAGGGGACAAGGGAAAGTTTGGTAGCTGCTTGTTTTAAATAATAATAATAATAATAATAATAATAATAATAATAATAATAATAATAATAAAAAAACAACTTTCAGGTGATTCAATTGATAGTTTGCCCCAGGCAGCTGAACCTCATTGTTGCTATTATTCCAAATAAAATCTGTAGGGAAGGATGTATGAGAAGCCCAGAAAGATAGCATGCTAGGAAACAAATTATTCTGAAGCCCTTTGTTATGACTGTGTCTATTCCAAACATGATGGCACAGATTTACTGCTTGCCAGAACTGCTAAGGAGGCATTCTTATTCAATGGCATGTCTTGGCAGAGAGCAAGCCTAACAAAATTGCCAGAACATAGCCCATAACTGGACCATTATCATTTATGAAACATCACACAGTGGCAACATTTATGTGAATGCTACAGCTGTTACTCCCTGGGAATTTCTTTTACATGTTGTTCCAATATCATATCAGGAGTCTATTTCAACCTCTGTCCAGGTTTTTGTCAGCTTGGCTGGATGGCTTTATTTAAATGATAATGCCACCTGAGGGGAAAAAATACAGTGCATTACCAGTAGCCCTGCTATTTTTATTCGTAATTTTAGATTTTTATTAGTCATCCATTTGATCCAAACAGTGGACAGGTTTTGTCAGGATTGATGGAATACTGGCATGGCAGCACCAAAAAAAGAAAAGAAAAAAGGAGAAGAAAATATTCACAAAAGGCAGTCATTTAGAATTAATTGCATGTTATTCACCATTAGTTTGAGTAATCAGAATGATTCATGGAAGCAGCAGCCCTGTGAAAGCTTCACACATGGTTTTTCTACACAAAATATCATTGTAGAAATGTCCTGGGGGACGTTTTAGTACTTGAGTTGTCTGCATTCCATGCAAGATGGCACAGAATGTCTAGAACATCTTTGAGATAACAAACATTTCCAAGCTGGAAGATAAACCTTAACGGAAAGCAAAATATTTGTGCTCTGTGTGTGAGGGTTTGTGCGCATGCACATAAAGAACAGCAGGATTTAAATTATTGCTCTGACAAAAATAAAAGGGGGAGGGAAAGTCGTGAAGGATGTGTTAGGTGAGCTGTGATCTTCTTGAGCTACCAAGAAGAATCACCCAGTAGGGTGATCTCTTTATTAGGACCAACCAAGATATTGCAAATCAGTGAGACAACTTCTGAGTTCTTCAGAATCCTCCATCAGGATTAATGTTAAGCATAACAGGAGATGAGAGTGAGAGCATACATTGCAATATGTGCTCCTTGAAGAGACAGGCAAAATGGAATTAGCCTGTGGCAGATATCATGCAATTAGCCTCTACCACAGGCTTCCTCAACCTCGGCCCTCCAGATGTTTTGAGACTACAATTCCCATCATCCCTGACCACTGGTCCTGCTACTTAGGGATCATGGGAGTTATAGGTCAAAAACATCTGGAGGGCTGAGGTTGAAAGCCTGCTCTACTGGGTGCCAACAATCCCCAGGACACATCCAGTCTGCTGGGACTGGAAGCGGACTCACGATCATCCATTTCCTGAATGTACAAAGTCCAACTGTCACTTGACTATGCCTCCATCTCCAAGTGAAATTCACTGGTTCTGTCCTTGGCCACAAAATGAACCTGTGCATTCCACCCAGAACAATGGACAGCTCCAAACAACAGCCAGACCCCTCAGTAAAGACTCCATCTTTACTGCCTCCCACCTCATGGGTACTGCTATGTTTCAACATCCTTATGTTGGAGGGATGGTGGCAAGATTTCACAATACAGTGGTATCTCGGGTTAAGTACTTAATTTGTTCTGGAGGTCTGTTCTTAACCTGAAACTGCTCTTAACCTGAAGCACCACTTTAGTTAATGGGGCCTCCCGTTGCTGCTGCTGCTGAGCCACTGCTGCACGATTTCTGTTCTCATCCTGAAGCAAAGTTCTTAACCCGACCTATTATTTCTGGGTTAGTGGAGTCTGTAACCTGAAGCGTATGTAACCTGAAGCATATGTAACCCGAGGTACCACTGTATATATAAGCTCCCTGCTCCCACTGGTGGGAATTTGCAGAGTGGTAGTTTCACCACTGCAATGGTAATCCTTCTGCTTACAGGGTGAGTGAATCTGACACAGTCGCAAGACAGTGGTAAGTTCAGCTCAGCTGGGAGATTTGGGCAGAGGGAGACCTCTGCCTAACCCAACTCCCCCAACCCAGTGTAAGGCGGGGGCAGGTGAGATTGCTCTTCCTGAGTTCTTTCAGACATTCTTGAGTCAGCTGAACACTGAGAACTCCTAGAATTGGTTTCATGGTTTCTACAAGTTATAAACAAGATCATGATGAAAAAAATTAAACTCCAAACCCCAGAGATATTTTGTATTTCAAAACTCATCTGCTTTTCATTTCTTTTGTTTGTAGTGCTTAGTAGATGTTCAGTCAGAGCTAAGAATCCTGAAAACCCAGTCCTCAGAGCTTTCAGCATCAAGGCCGAGTTGCAAATTCTTTCCTTTCAAAGCATATTTGTGGCGCTTTACGACATTGTTTACATGTATATGCTGCCTTTTCTCCAAGGAGTTAGTTGTGGTCTATAGTTTATCCTCACAAGCCTGTGAGGTAGGTTAGGCTTTGAGACAGTAACTGGCCCACAGTTATCCAGTGAGCTGCAGGGCTAAGTGGAGATTTGAACCCTGGTCTACCAGATCCTAGTTTAACAATGTAACCAGGGCACCGCACTGGTTCCCTTCAACTATTTCCAGTGTATCCCAGTGATTGCTGGCATATTTCTATCCCAGCTGTTTTCAGTTTACCTGTGGTGTACTGCCTGGCTCAGCTGAGCGATCTAGAGCTACTTGCTGCTCAAGCACATTTTGTAGCATGCTGTGCTCTAGATTGCAAGACTTAGCCTATTTATACATTATGCAAGAGCTCCCCTAGACTAAGACTGATGCTCACTATTTGGCAATGATTTTAAGCATACATCTTCCTGTGTCAGCATGCGCTCATTCCATTTATAGTATCTGTTTGGTTGGGTAGAAACATTTGTCTCAATTGTCAATAGACAAATTGTGACTTACTGTTAGTATCTGCTTGTACAAGAAGCAAAAAAAAGAAGATGATGATGATGAAATAGTGTAGGTCAATGTGGTCCATGAGGAGCAGACCTGCAAGCCTAGCCTCTCCTCCTCTGGTTCTCAGAAGGCATCTTTATTTCCAGGCTGACTCCCATAAACAGTTCTTCAACCTCCATAAGTGTGAATAGTGTTGTGAATAATTCGAGCATGGGGTGAATAGCAAAGACAAAAGAAAATAATTTTAGCTTTTACTAGCAGTTTTTGGAAAGGCAGCAATTGAAACTGTTATTGTAAATATATTATTAGAAGAAAGCTAATTTTAAAGCAGATTGAGCAATTAACCATAGGAGCAAATGAAAACAACAGAGAAAAACTAATTCAGCAAAACCTAATCTAGACTATTTCACTACTCAAGCCAATATACATAACTTGCCTACTGCTAGCCATGCCTTAGCAATATCTACGAAAGCAGTTCAGAAATTGCCACTGACATCATAATGGATCACATCTTGCTTGTGTTGAAACATCTTCACTAGTTTCCTGTTTGTTTCCAGGAGCAATTGAAAGTGCTAGTTTTAACAGATAAACCCTTACATGACACGGGTCTCTGGCTTATATGAAGAAGTGCTTTCCTCCATATTATTCTGTTATCATCTGCTGTCCTCAGAAAAAAAACTTACACTGAGGATAGGGATATATGTGCTGATGAAATGGCCCTGCATCACTCTGCAGGCACTAGAGGCTGGCAGGGCTGAATGGGGAAACACCTCCACCCCCCACCATTTTTCAGCTTGGCAAAAAGGAAGTTTGGATTGCCTGAAACAGTGCTTTGTTCCCTTAGATCTGCAACTCCATGTTCTTAGCCATACACAATATGTAAAACAAAAGTAAGGGTCTTAAACAAGGATTGTACTCCTCACACTCTATCCTACGGATCTGATGTGGCTCCTGATTCAGCACTTTGGAGCAGCCCTGATTGGACCAGCAACCAAACCAGCCGGAATCTGGGCCCCAAAGCAAATTGGAAGCCTTGCCTAGGCTTTCATTATTATTTCAATCAAACATTGGGGAGAAGGGGTAGATGCACACAGGCAACCATTACAGGGGGAAAGAGGAGGAAGGTCTAAGCCAGCCTGGGATTCCCCGGATCTTGAGTCAGTCTCCCACTGTCATTTAATGACACCAGGCCTAATCTGGGTCCAATAACGCCAGTTTCAGATTGGTGCTACGATTTGCCTGCTCCCTCGCCTTCCACCCAGGTTGCCATGAGAAGCAGGGCTGCAGGTAGGTCAATGGCACACACTCCATTAAGCTGGGCCACTTCCGAAGAAGCTGCTGGGATTTAAAGGCTTGAAAATTTTTGTCCTGTTAGATTTCTAACAGGAAACATTCACAAAAGCAGAATGCTTTCCATTAGTTTGATACTGTTTGTGTCCGCTATCAAATAAAGCAGTTATTTCTTGTTACTCTACTGAACAATGCCTACCATACCCAATGCATATCTCAAACACATCACTTTTTGTGCTGGGAGAATTGTATAGATCACAGTTATGTTCAGAGATAACAAGAGAGGGGTTTTTTTGGGGGGGGGACAAACAGCCATAAGAATGATATTCATGCAGACAGGAAGTTAAACTTGGATGCATTTGCCATTTTTAAGATAGTTTCCATTACCTTGGCTTTCCACAGCTAAATTGGTTCCAGAACACAGAAACCAAATACCGCAAGGATTTTCTATTGGGGGAAAAAGAATTTTATTTCTTCCTCAGTTGATATTATCGAACTTTTCTTTTTTTCTCAGATAAAGCTGCAAACAATCAACCTTGTTGTGCAGACATTGGGAAAGAGAAGTGATAAGGTACATTCCCATGAAAGAGCTCTGACCTTCTGACATCAGTTCAACCTCAATACAGTTTGCATTTGTTTAATACTGAGGGCATGATAGCAAGAAAATCTATGATATTCACCATGGAAGCCTTTGTGAAAAGCTTCTGTATAGAAAAAACATTGAGATCCAAGTAAGTCATACTCATAGAAGCATAGAGTTGGAAGGGACATATTGTCCAACCCCCTACAATTCAGAAATTGCAGGTAAAGAATCCTGATAGATGGTCATTCAGCTTCCAGTGAAGGAGAGTCTACCACGTTCTGAGGAGATCCATTCCACTGTCAAACAGTTCTTACCATCAGAAAGTTCTTCCTAATGTTTAGTCAGAATCTTCTTTCTTGCAATTTGAATCAATTGGTTCAGCTCCTACTCTCTGCCTCAGCAGAAAACAAGGTAGCTCCATCTTCCATGTGACAGCCCTTCAGATACTTGAAGGATGCTTTCATATCACCTCTTCTCCAGGCTAAACATTCCCAACTCCCTCACATGTACACCAGAAGGCTTGGTTTCCAGACTTTTTATCTTCTCAGTCACCCTCTTCTGAACATGTTCGAACTTGTCAATATTCTTTTAAAACTGTGGTGCTCAGAACTGGACACACTACTCCAAGTGGAGTCTACGCAGAGTAGCTCCATTGATTTCAGTGCATCTTCTCTGAGTATTTACTTACTTCAATCTCATCTAAAGCATTTAGAAAATATTTTCTTCAAAATTACATGAACACTTTCCATCCAGTTCTGAAAGGTTCATAGTACAGTGTGGGGCATGGGGGTGTTGTATTATACACACAAAAATGGTATACTCTACAAAAAACTGTAGACATTTTCAGTACTTCAAACACAAGTCCATAACAAAGAAAATAAACACATACAGAAAAATAAATTTCACATAATGAACAACAAACTGCTTATAGTGTGCACATTACGAAGCTCCTCTGATTGTGGAAGTTTGTCTGCCAAAAGATTCTACAAGTTTCCAGCTCGTATGACTTGCACTGATGCAAGTGGAAAGCCCAGGTTGTGGCTTTATTGGAGTTTTAAGGATATGTTGTATTTTTATCTGCTTTGGAAGTTGTGCTAAACTGGTTTTATTGGACTATGGGTTTACTGTTTTATTGTATTGCAACCATCTCCCCCCCCCCCCCCCGGATCCTATACAACTGAGTGCCACAATTTTCCCCTCTGAAATCCTTAAGATACTTGGGAATAACAATGTGACGGCTGAGTTGCAGTAAGCTGCCTAATTAGAAGTTAATATATGTGCACTTCTTGAGAGATAGCTGAGGCATGCTGTTTGGCCACCTTCTTCTGCCCCCTTGAAGCAGTTTGCTTGCCCAGAGCTGCATGATAAAACAGTTGCTCCTTTGAAATAGTGTGTCATGTGAAGTTAACCCAGAGCATGACCATCCCCTTGGAGAAAAATGGAGCAGCTTGATTTGAGCATTCCAAATTAGATAGAGGTGCCTCTGGCACCAAGGAGACATTTGGCAACTGAAGATAACTCTAAGGCACAATTTATTTTCTGCTAGACACACAGAAAGGGGCAATTTGGAAGTGATGTAGAGAGGTTTTGTAGTGCTGTAGAAGGGCCAAAGAGCGACAGAATGCCATGGCTGTCCTCATTTTGCAGAGCTCACTTTGAGTATAAGTAATATATTAGTTTCTTGCCTAACAGAAATAGATGTAATCTACATATCCAGTTACATCGTCTCCTTGTTCTCAGAATGTTTCCCCTACATTTGGTCAAAGTCTCTTGATTTCCCACTTGGGGTAAGATTTGAAAGAGAATGCCAGCCTATTTACTCCTAAGAGAACAGAGAGGTTTCTGAGGCCCGTCTGGGAGGTTTGGTGACCCTCAAGAAGTGATGTGTGTTTATGTTAATCCTCAGCATTGGGCTTCCCAACCAGCACTGCCATTTCTATTAGCAGTATTTCTTCTTCACTTTATGAAAAATGAACTACTCGGTTTATTTTCTTAACACCAGGAGCTTTGACTCCATTAATTCCAGCATTGTTGTTTTCATATCACTGAAAGGAAAAGCTTGCCACTGATACTACTCTACCATGTTTCCTATGCTAGTAGTACAAGCTGTAATTACTTTCTCCTGTTCTAGTAAACAGGTTTCGTTGACTTCTATAGGAGAAATTCTTCAGGAAATAAAAACCTAAGCATCATCCCAGAATTTCCCACAGGTACAGCAATGGATCTTCTTACAGCTAGGCTCAGGTTACCATCTATAATAGCTAGAGCTGACCTGATTTATTTGAGATACTGGTTCAGATTAAATGACATGTAAGTTACTAGTCCTACTAAACTGTGCTGGATGGAATAATTAAAGCTCAGAGGTGATGTAAAGGGGTGTTAAAAAAAAAATTGGCAAGTTAAATGCTGCCAAAATGCTCCTTGGCCTTAGACTGCCATTGTGCCCTGAGGGATTGTTTCTTTGGTTATGATGCACAGAAAGATTGTGCTATCATTAATCATCTGCACTTCTCCCAATGGAATGCTGTGATCAAAAAAGATCTTAGTGGGGCACATTCATTTCAAACATTGACTTTCCCCCCAGTTACATGGGCCTTTATAAAACTTAGATGCCAAGTAATGCCATCTGCTTATCTTGAAGAGAAGTATAAAGGCATCCCACAGCAGGACAGAAAATGTGCTTTTGGATGTAATCATATTGAAGATATAACTCACTTTTTTATTATTCTGCCCACTATATGCTGACCCAAGGGAAATTCATTATCTAGCATTATTTTATAGTATTTGGATAAAACAGCTCAAGATGATGTGCCAGTTATTATTAGATAAACAGCTTCATATTACTTTATGTGACCAGCTAAGTTTTGCTAATGATTCTAACTTACTAACTGACCTGAGTTTTATGTGCAGTAAATACAGTGCATAGGTTTTCATTTTTGTATACTTTGCCAATGTACATGTCATTTTGCAAACTATTCATTCGTCCCGTGAATGGATGAGAGGTTTTCAAAGCTCTTTGGCTATATGCAGTAAAGTTTATTACAAGAACTAAAAGGGAAAATAAAAGAGCTTCAGATGAGAAGCTTGTTTAGATGGAAGCCAAGATCATACCCATACCCTTAAACAGTGGGATCACAAATGTCTCAGGTGCATTTTGACCCAAACCTCACAGTCTTTCCTACTGCAGCCTTGGAGAATGAGTGCTCCAAAGCTGGGTGGGGGAAATTGAATGGACCGTTACCTGGAGGGGCAAATGATTGGAAAGAAAGGCAGGCATACCACACTGGCAATCCAGTGTGATCAAGAGATGAATGCCAGGATTTCTTCTACCAGAAAGATAGGGATGCAAGGGAGGGGAGGAAGGGAGGAGGCACCTTCCTAGAGAACAAGGGTGGGGAACCTTTGGCCCTCCAAATGTTGCTGAACTACTGTACAACTCTATTCAGCTTTAACACGCATGGCCAATGATCCGATATGCTGGGTATTGTAGCTCTGCAACATCTGGGTGTCCTTTGCTTTCCCCACACCTCCTCTAGAAGCTGATTTACAAGGAATTGCATCCTTGTACAGTGGTACCTCGGGTTAAGTACTTAATTTGTTCCAGAGGTCCGTACTTAACCTGAAACTGTTCTTAACCTGAAGCACCACTTTAGCTAATGGAGCCTCCTGCCACCACCGTGCCGCCGAGGCCTGATTTCTGTTCTTATCCTGAAGCAAAGTTCTTAACTTGAAGCACTATTTCTAGGTTAGCGGAGTGTGTAACCTGAAGCGTATGTAACGCAAGGTACCACTGTACATTTGGGCTGAAGTCTTTACAAACCATAAAATGCCTATCTCAAGATGCTGATTTTCTGGGGTACATAATAAAATAAATGCATCTACTTGAGACTTCACTTAAAATCACTTTGAATAAAATAGTGGTTAGTCAAAACTGACGTTTCCCTGTTCTCCCTCCACCTCCATTTTTAAAAGATTTATTATCATCGCATATTTGATCTTGCTGAACTTAGAGAACAAAAGATCCTTTACATAATACATTTTTTCCAGCCTCTTAAAATGCTATTCAATTTATTTTCACAAGAGCTGACTATTGGAATGCAAATGTTCATTGATCGGCCATCCAGGCAAGAGGGAGTACCACTTACAGATGTTTCTTTTGAAGAACGAATCCCTTGTACATTAGGCTACCAATCATCTCCCTCAGATCTTACATCTTTTGTGCCAATATCATGTCTTCAAGGTACTTCACTGATTTCCCCCCTCCTGAATTTGCTGTGATAATCTTACAAATGGTACCAATTTTGTATCATGGTTTGGTAGCATTTCCCTTAACACTGTACTCTTAAAATATACATTCAATTGTAGCGAGCAATCCTGAATTGGAAATGGATTGGTCAAGTTGGCTCAATTTTAATTTAAGTGAATTTACAGTAGATTGCACAAAATATTAATAAGTCATAACTACTAAAGGAGTGAATGCACGCATTTCTTTTCAAAGCTTTTCACTCTATTTCAAGGGCTTGGGGCAAGTAAAAGTACATTTTTATCCTGTTTTATCCTCATAACAACAGTGTGAAGGAGTATGAGCTGACATTCAGTTAACCACTTCTGTGACATGTGAGCTTTGTTCCTTTAGTATTGCAAGTTTGTAACTCTAGTCATCTTCTGGTTTTCAGTCTGAACACACAAAAGGGCAAGTTTGAATGTGTGGCATAAGCTCCACCTTTCAATAATGCTACATGAACCAGGCACACAAGGCATACATGACAGGCCTTACCCACACACAGCATTTCCAAAATGGGGAAAGGAAGCCTGGTCAGAGTTCTTGCCCCTTTCTTTGAAGCCCTTACATGAGCAAGTCAGACTTTTTTTTTTTTTTAGAATAAGGCTAATCATGTATTGGTCAGAGACTGTGCCTTGCATATGCAGCATCGCTGAGAGGGCGGGGTTTGCCCCATATGTTTCCAAGCGTCCCTTTTTGGTGGGGACAGGGGATTTCAGGGGGGTGGAGACTCAATAAAAATGGTTGCTCCTCCCTTCCTCCAGCAGAGCATCCCATGAGTAAAGTCCCATCCATGGGTAGTTTGATCCAACCCATTGAGTCTTTGACAGTATTTCAGGAACTGACAGCTTATGAGACCCTGTATTTCAAGCCGGTCAAAATCAAAATGATCAAGGGATGACAGTAAGTAAGTCTTATTCAAATTTTGGGAGGA
Source organism: Podarcis bocagei (assembly GCF_964188305.1). Taxonomy (NCBI): domain Eukaryota; kingdom Metazoa; phylum Chordata; class Lepidosauria; order Squamata; family Lacertidae; genus Podarcis; species Podarcis bocagei. The sequence continues at coordinate 50,862,425 of NC_138128.1, read as the reverse complement.
TAAAGTCAAGCAAAATGCAGTGCTTGTCACCACTTGTCTAACCATTGTTCAGGGATGGAGGACTAACATGGCATTTTCCCTTTTTACTTGGTTTAAGAAGGCTCCATTTATCAAAATATCTGAAAAAACATACTCGTTCTTTATGAGTTCCCAGGGGTAAAGACAAACCTACAGAATATGTAGCTACATGGTGGTCTTTCATTATTTATGTCACAAGACAAATTTAGGTTTGGCAAGTTCCTGAAAAGTATGTTTTTATCTGGATTTGTTTGTATCCCATGACTTTTTATTAACCGCTCCATTGTGCTTCCATTGAATCATTATCTTATTCATTGTAGGATTATTTCTAGATTCCTGCAATAACCATTTTTCTGCTCTGCATCATTTTCTTTATTAACTTGTGGACCATATGATGTCAAACATGCAAGCCTTCTTTCTGTGACTCTCAAACACCTGTATTGCTATGTGTAACAAAATGAAATAACTTTTGAAAAATGCAAATTCAGAATGCGCTGCACAAAGTTTGTAGAGTGAATTTGGAAACTTTACCATATTTTGAATATTTCTTAATATTAATTTCAGCACTGCTCTGAGCTTCCTCTTAAGTTTTTTTAGGTCTAGAGAATGGAAAAGTACAGCAAGTGCTTTTGAATATATGTGTTCTTTATCACCACCAGAAGTTTCTATTTTCAACACACAGCTGACTTACGAATATCTAAAAATTCAAAGCAAAGATATGGCAGGATGTCACCAGAATTATGACAAGATCAAAGAAGTTACAGCCCACTATCGACCAGTTATTTGTCATCAGGTGGCACTTTGACAGCAGACTTATATTACAAAGCCATTTCTCTTCTCTATTCCACATAAACATCCCATTAACGTTTCTTACCATAGATATTTTTTATATATATGTGCTCAAAAATGAACATAAATGGTGTTCTGAAAATCCATTTAGGAATCATAAGCAAGAATAAATCAGGCAATCAAAATCCAACCTTCACATGCAAAGAAATAAGACGAAATCTTTCTCAATAACTAGAGATGTTGCCATAAAAAATGTCATGTAATTGGGAGGAATGGTCTTGTAGAATGTCAAACAGGGGAGGACGCCCACAGTCTGTGGAAAGAAGGAAGGGCTTTTGTTTTTGTCTCGCTAAAGGGAATTTTGGTAGGGGCAGCCTTGTCCATCTTTGAGAGGTTGTCAGGGTGTTTGAAACTTTTATAAGATCAGTACTAGAAGATAAGCCTTGGCAAGATCATACCTAGGCTGCAATTCAAGCTCCAAGGCACAGGTGAAAGGACCAGGTCCAGAAAAAGGAGGAAGCAGCAGATTACACTTAACCACATAGTAACTTGTTGGCATCTTGCAAACTCCATAGCCTTCTGGGTGTTATTTGCATTTCAGATATCCTTTCTCCTTAACTGTGTAGCCCAAATGTCCTTTTAAGATCTTAACATGACTTTCTCCTGCAGAAAATTGTGTGTGTGTGTGTGTCATGAGAAGTGGGTAGTTACTTAGAAAGTAATGCCAAAAAGCAAAAAGAGGATTTCTCCATTTCTATTGCCCAGCTGCCTCTCCAGCCTCATAGTCCACACTCCCGCCCTCAGGCTGTTTTTAAAGTAATGTTGCACTACAACATGTTCTCATTTTGTATTTTTATATTGAGAACCTCCCTGCTTCATCTTCGTATGAAGGGCAGAATACAAATTTAATCAACAACAACAACAACCTTTTGTAAGCAGTGCTAAACAGCTTTGTAGGGGAAGCAGACTGAACAATCTTTAGAGACTGGGCAAAGTCCTTAAAGACTGGAAAGTGTGTTACACCAATAAAATCACAAGACACTCTTTTTTTAGAGGACTTCTGAATGATGACCAGTCTTGTCAATATTCTTATGAGTTTCAAGTTCATGGTCTCCCATTTTCCAGAAAAAAACTCAAATAAAGGTCATACCACAAGGTAGAAAAATCATAATTCTATTGTGTCAGGGCCTTCTTAAAAGTTTGCCAGATTGGATCTCTTCAACTTACGTGATTTAAAAATCTTTGTATGGATAACTCCTTCAGGCACTTAACATTAAAAGTCAGCACAGAAATCCCCAAACGTGTTGCCTTGATAAAGCATGGAGCAAACAACCTTGGGCAGTTCATAGGACAAAATGTTATGGCAGATGTCAAACTACTTACTAGCTGTGCTTGATGTTACATAGCTTGTTAAAAGGCACAAGACTTTCTTTTGCCCTACAATATAAATTACGTATTAGAAAGATGCCCATGTACATACATCTGAAAGATGCCCATGTACATACATTATAGCTTAGCATACATAGTCTTCTGTTTGCTCAATATAACAGCGTGAAGCGAAACTGGCCTTCTGCCATTTCAGTATCACTGGTCTCTTCCTCTTTGAATTTATTAGGGTTCAGCTGGATTCTATTAATGGTTTATTATCATTAGTATTAGTATTATTACTTCTCAACCATACAACCTTCAGAAACAATGCATACAACCTTCAGAAACAATGGATATCAATAACTGATTGGTTCTCTGTGGAGAAAGAAGGCCCATGCATTTGAAAGTCTGAACTAGAGTGGGGACCCATTTCAATGCCTTTTGTTAGCATCACATGTGCTTGTGCACATATTTATAGTAATACACCTGAATTTGGAATCTTTAGCCTCTACCCTAGAGTCATGGTGTACCATGGCGGAAACTATATTTTCAGTAGACGGGATTATGAGACAAAACGCTAGAGTTCAGAAAACTCAGATGTGTGGTTCATTACACAAATAGACATAGTGACTACGAAGATAATATTCAGGGGAAATTGGCACATTTTTTGGTAAATCTGGAGGAGGCAGGAGATGGAGAAGACCAGCAGAGAGGAAGTCAAATGAGTATATCAAAAAGTATTTGAATGAGGCGATTTATTTTAATGGTGATATCGCATCATTCATTGTGCTAGATTCACACATACTCAGTAATGCAACCTGGAGCATGTAGCTTAATGAGTTGCATATTGCCAAATCAAAGCTTACCTACAGTCCCAGATAGGACACTTTCCTGTAAATCAATTTTAACACATCAGATGTTCACTGCATCCTGTCCCCTTTGTTCATGGAGGCAGAAACTATTTGCCAACTAGGCAGCATCCCAAAATGTGTCCACTCAACCATTTGAAGAACTGCACAGCCATTTGGAGCAGTGCTCATCATAATTAAATATTTAACTTGTTTGCACTCTTTTAATGAGAGGTTACGGAAATTTTTCCCAGCCTCAACTAATTGCTGGGGAAATCTGAGGTACATAAAATAACCAATACAAAGCAAACTGGCGTTGGAACAAATTGCTGGTTTGAGTTACAGTATTTATGCAGCAAAGATAAAACACACAGTTATGGACAGAATGGAAACAACGTGCCAAGTGAAACTGGGAACCAATTTAATCCTAAAGTGGTCCAGATTTTATCTACATGACTGTCAGCAATGGTGGGCTATTTATCACCTCTGTTGAGGGGGACCATTGATATATTGACTTTCATGTGACAAATATCCTCTCTTCCTATGACTGCTACTGCTATATCACCATCAGGATGTATGACATTACAGAGTGTAAGCGAACACATCCCTGCTCCAAGAAGGCTGCAGACTAAAATTTGACATGGAAAGCATGGGAAGGTAAGGCAGGGATAAATAGGAAAAATAATGTGTGATTGTTTCATGTGTGATTGTGTGTGTGTAAACCAGTGTAAAGACTATGGTGAATGTGCAGGTACTCACCATCTACCTTCAAAAATCATTCAGATTATAATACAGTCCCTTCTAACTGGCAGTTTCCATGCCATCTGCGCATATATTTAGAGTAGAAGCTTAAATTCTTTTCTAGTGGCACTTTGGAACATACCTGCATGTTAGTTTCACTTCCCAAACAGCTGTCTGGCAGCTTCACCAAGCCTTTCAGATAGTGGCATAAACAATAAGGTCAGGTTGACCTGAAATGGGTAAGAAGCTATGTAATTACAAGCGACACTGACCTTCACAGCTATTGGAGTTTTGTCCCCCAGACTTTTGCCAACATCATATCTGAAACAACACAGTGTCATTTATAAGATTATTTAAAAGGCTGTTTGCTCCCCAACAAGAAAGGTGTGAGGTCAAATGCAACAGGCTTAGTAACTTAAGACCCTATCAACATACACCTGCCTGACCACATCTAGGATTGTTAGATTGTGCAATTTGGGTTTCAAATGCCATAATGTTGTAATTTCATAATAATGTTCTATTAAGTCTAACAAATGGTTGAAACCACTAAAAATCCCCGATTTATTTTGCTCACCTACTGCTACCCAACTTTACAACCTAATGCACATAATCCTCCACAAGCAAATAGCTGAGATTTGATAAAATAGGGTATCCATGTCCGGGATCCCAATGGCTAAATTGGTGTCTGGGGGGAATTTTGAAAAATTGGCAAAATGTCTGTGTTTTTGCCAACAGAACCAAGAAGTATGTGTTTGAGTATCACTCTTTGCCTTTTTTGGGTGAATTCTGAAAAGGTTTATTTCCCTCAAAAATCTCAAGAACTTTGATGCCAATAGGGTTGCCATATTTCAATTTTCTTGAAATATGGCAGCCCTATAATAAAATAAATTCAAAAAATACTGATTTCCCACACGGTCTCACCAGAGGGAAAATTATGCCCAGAACCCAAATACAGCATATAATAATGGTGGTGTTAGGGACGCAGGTAGCGCTGTGGGTTAAACCACAGAGCCTAGGACTTGCTGATCGAAAGGTTGGCGGTTCGAATCCCCGTGGCGGGGTGAGTTCCCGTCGTTCGGTCCCAGCTCCTGCCTACCTAGCAGTTCGAAAGCACGTCAAAGTGCAAGTAGATGAATAGGTACCACTGTATAGCGGGAAGGTAAACGGCGTTTCCGTGTGCAGCACTGGTGCTGGCTCGCCAGATGCAGCTTCGTCATGCTGGCCACGTGACCCGGAAGTGTCTTCAGACAGCGCTGGCCCCTGGCCTCTTGAGCGAGATGAGCACGCAACCCTAGAGTCGGTCACGACTGGCCCTGACGGGCAGGGGTACCTTTACCTTTTTAATGGTCGTGTTAACAATAATATTTCTGTACCACTTTTAAAGCAGTTTACAAAAATAAATCCATTTAAAACAGATAAACCAAATCACAGATAATAGGACAGAAGGGCATAGTGGGGCCTATATAAGGGAAGATGGTCCTTCAGGTGCAAATGTCAACCATGACCATCTTAAACTTATTCATATCCATTTTACAACTTAATGAGCTTCTTTGAGCACCTAGAAAGGAATGCTGTGATCACCAATAGTCAGCATGGATTTCTGAAAAATAAGTCATGTCAGACTAACCTGATCTCGTTTTTTGACAGAATTACAAGCCTGGTAGATGAAGGGAACGCAGTGGATGTAGTCTACCTTGATTTCAGCAAGGCATTTGACAAGGTGCCCCATGATATTCTTGTAAAGAAGCTGGTAAAATGCGGTCTTGACTCTGCTACCACTCAGTGGATTTGTAACTGGCTGACTGACCGAACCCAAAGAGTGCTCATCAATGGTTCCTCTTCAAACTGGAGAAGAGTGACTAGTGGGGTGCCACAGGGTTCTGTCTTGGGCCCGGTCTTATTCAACATCTTTATCAACGACTTGGATGATGGACTCAAGGGCATCCTGATCAAATTTGCAGATGACACCAAACTGGGAGGGGTGGCTAACACCCCAGAGGACAGGATCACACTTCAAAACGACCTTGACAGATTAGAGAACTGGGCAAAAACAAACAAGATGAATTTTAACAGGGAGAAATGTAAAGTATTGCACTTGGGCAAAAAAAATGAGAGGCACAAATACAAGATGGGTGACACCTGGCTTGAGAGCAGTACATGTGAAAAGGATCTAGGAGTCTTGGTTGACCACAAACTTGACATGAGCCAACAGTGTGACGCGGCAGCTAAAAAAGCCAATGCAATTCTGGGCTGCATCAATAGGAGTATAGCATCTAGATCAAGGGAAGTAATAGTGCCACTGTATTCTGCTCTGGTCAGACCTCACCTGGAGTACTGTGTCCAGTTCTGGGCACCACAATTCAAGAAGGACACGGACAAACTGGAACGTGTCCAGAGGAGGGCAACCAAAATGGTCAAAGGCCTGGAAACGATGCCTTATGAGAAACGGCTAAGGGAGCTGGGCATGTTTAGCCTGGAGAAGAGGAGGTTAAGGGGTGATATGATAGCCATGTTCAAATATATAAAAGGATGTCACATAGAGGAGGGAGAAAGGTTGTTTTCTGCTGCTCCAGAGAAGCGGACACGGAGCAATGGATCCAAACTACAAGAAAGAAGATTCCACCTAAACATTAGGAAGAACTTCCTGACCGTAAGAGCTGTTCGACAGTGGAATTTGCTGCCAAGGAGTGTGGTGGAGTCTCCTTCTTTGGAGGTCTTTAAGCAGAGGCTTGACAACCATATGTCAGGAGTGCTCTGATGGTGTTTCCTGCTTGGCAGGGGGTTGGACTCGATGGCCCTTGTGGTCTCTTCCAACTCTATGATTCTATGATTCTATGACCCCACAGTTGCTTTGGATAGACTCTTCAAAAAAAACTTCAGGAATCATTGTAAACATAAGGGGTGTTGGACCATCTTGATGATTCGTTCAGGACAAGCTTTTAAGCTTCCCAGGTGGAACAATTCCCTGTCTTCTTCCCCCCCTCCCCCCGTGCTGCTCTGGAGGTTCTCACAACCCCCCTCCCCAGAGTCAATTTCAGGGAAAATCTGTGCAAGGCCTCTTTAGTTGGCTCCTGCCCCTGGAATGCCCACAGTGTACTAATAGAGCTGGATGGTGATGAGCTACAGTGCATAATGGGTTACTACAGGACTGATAGAAAGAAAATGAAACATGGGATTTTGCTATCTCATTTGCATTTAAACTTGTAGCTTCCAGAGTCTAGAAGTTTGAAAAGCCCCCTCCTCCTTTCTTAAGTTTTTTAACTGTGTAGAACATTTTTACAAGCTGCACCTTTCTGATGCCTCATTAACATAGCCACTGTAAACACAATGGTACAGTTGATGTGAACCACATCAACACAATTTCCAGATCCTGCCATTAATCATTTCTCCTGTCGGGAACACTATTTTAAACCTTTCTCCTCCTATGGAGATGCCAAACCGGCAAAGTCTCTTAAAAAAGAAGAAAGAATGTCACACAGCTTTTACATCTGCTTAAAGCTAACTGAAGGGTGATGCATATAAACACCTCATTTAGAGAGAACACCGGCATAAAAAGTTGACAGGCGAGAAAAAGCAATTGAAAAGATTAATTCGCTAGGATGTGGGTGCTGAGATAAGCTCCTGAGATGCAGCATCTTGTTTTCAATGATGTCTCCAAATGTGGCTATGGTCCTAAGAACATTTAATTATGTTTAAAGCAGCGAAAGAGAGAGCTGCAGTGTTTAAAATGATAGCATAGCTAGGACTTTGCACACAAGCCCAGTGCTTCCATCTTTAAACAAAAGATATTTATCTTTAAACAAATTTGGTTGGTGTTAGATGTTATGGGAAACACAGAGTTCTCACCAAAAATGTATTATTATTTATAACTTATTATTTTCCTATAATGATATACCACTTTTCTTCTAGCATGGAACTCAAGGTGACATCATCTGGTTCCCACAAAGTCTCCCATGCAGGTATTAACCAGTTCCAAACCTACTTAGCTTCACCAAGGTGGTGGTATCTGCTGCTTTCTGACCATACCTGGGGACCCACCCTAATGGAAGCACTGTGTCAACTGCTTCACCACTAAGTTGTAGCCTCACTTGTCCCATGTCATGAGGAGTGTCCATATAACCTGCCTCACCTGTTCTGTGAATGGGTGCTGGACAAGGGAGTCCATTTGAGCATCCCCATGACATGTCATTATACATAATGGTACATCTGTTCTCCCAGCCTCCCAGGTGTTCCAGCTGTTAGTGCTAGTATTACTACTACCCATATTGTTGTGTCATAGAATCATAGATTCATAGTCATAACTGGTGACTCAGTCTTCAAGGTTTCACATGAGACTTCACTGATTTTGGTGCAACAGACTAACACAATCACACCTCTAGAAATCAGTCTGGGGTTTTTTTACTTTGCCAGTATCAATACATATCAATGTGACTCAGTGTGTCTGCAATTTCAGTCTTCTTCATTTTAGTTAGCTTGCATGTCTTTCAAAATGTTCTACTCTAGACTTCCATGTAATCCATTACCAAGGTAGGTATGTCTAACAACCACCATCCATGATAGCCTGGATATTACTAAGGAGGAAAAATAAAAGGGATTCAACAGCTCCATCCATTTGTATAGGGGTGTTGCATAAATTTCAGAAACAGAGAAACTTCTTCCAGGAACTAATATTAGAAAGAGAGATGATTCAACAAAGACATTGAAAATAACATTTAGACAGAAATGCACTAAGACAAGTTAATTCTTATCATCTAATAATGACACTTTAAACCTTCCTAAGCCATATCAGAAAACAATTCCTGTGTGCACCCAAAGATGAATTTACAGATCACATGAACAATTGTGTTATTTACAGCTAACAGTTGATAACTCAAATCTATTAAACCAGTAGCATCAATGATTGCAAATTAATACATTCCCACAATTTTTCAAGTGAAGGGCATTGGGGGGGGGGATTCTGGAAGCAGTTAACACAGATATGAGCAGTAAACTTTTGCTAAATTCCACTGTGTCGTGAAAGATCACATAAAATGAGAAAATGAACAGGTAAGGAAATGTTATGAAGGTAGAATGAAGTGTAGTCTGGATCACATACCTTCCAAGTGCCCTGGAAAAAACAGGACATTCAATTTTTTCATGTGAGACTTCTGAACATTTTGGGTGCCATGCTCTCACACTGTGCTCTCCCCCCAAGTGCTTTCTTCAGGGCTGCGATCTCGTGTGGCAAATATATCCCACACTTTTTTCCCTTTGGACAAGAGTGAGGTGCAGGTCATGTGACTTGCCAGGGAACATGTCCTGGCTCTGGGTTGGAAAAAGTTGGATGGTATGTTAATGGTGGATGGTATGTTTAGCTGCATTCGGCAGCTAAAAAAGCCAATGCAATTCTGGGCTGCATCAATAGGAGTATAGCATCTAGATCAAGGGAAGTAATAGTGCCACTGTATTCTGCTCTGGTCGGACCTCACCTGGAGTACTGTGTCCAGTTCTGGGCACCATAGTTCAAGAAGGACACTGACAAACTGGAACGTGTCCAGAGGAGGGCAACCAAAACGGTCAAAGGCCTGGAAACGATGCCTTATGAGGAACGGCTAAGGGAGCTGGGCATGTTTAGCCTGGAGAAGAGGAGGTTAAGGGGTGATATGATAGCCATGTTCAAATATATAAAAGGATGTCACATAGAGGAGGGAGAAAGGTTGTTTTCTGCTGCTCCAGAGAAGCGGACACGGAGCAATGGATCCAAACTACAAGAAAGAAGATTCCACCTAAACATTAGGAAGAACTTCCTGACAGTAAGAGCTGTTCGACAGTGGAATTTGCTGCCAAGGAGTGTGGTGGAGTCTCCTTCTTTGGAGGTCTTTAAGCAGAGGCTTGACAACCATATGTCAGGAGTGCTCTGATGGTGTTTCCTGCTTGGCAGGGGGTTGGACTCGATGGCCCTTGTGGTCTCCTCCAACTCTATGATTCTATGATTCTATGATTCTAATGCAGCCAATGACATTCTAGACTAATACGGCGGATTCCACATGGAGAAAAGTGATAGGCCTTCAATCCTAATATTTCAATCCTGAAATATTAGTGACACTGATATATGCATGGGGAGAAAGTTGCCACAGCTTGACTTTAGAATCCTAGCAATTAAAATATACCTCAGTTTGACAGAAGTTAGACTTCCCGGTAATATCATAAATATGCAGGAAAGCAGGTGTGATTGAATGCTTTCATGTCAGGAAATAGGGTCCAGATGATCCAACATAGAGGCATTTAGAGAACATTGTTGTGTTCATTCACAGCAAGATCAATAGATATTGGACAAAGACTGTTTCTTCCTGAGGCGTCAGAGTTACGGTAATCAACATTGTAATCTGCAAATGCTCCATATATATTGAATTCACGCATACCAAAATCTGACCAGACCCATTCAAGGGTAACAAAAAGCACTAATTAAAGACTATGAGGCATAAAGAACCAGAATTACTCCCCCACCCCACTCCCCTCTCTGAGCAGGAGGGAGGAGTTCTTCTGAAAAGTAGAAAGAACTTGATCTCATTGCCAGGCCAAAGTGTCTGTACACAAAACTCAATTTCATGTTGGATAAGAATCCTTATTTTTCTGGTCACGATTATACATTCTCAGCAAGTAATTTTATTCTTTGTTTTGTGTTGCTGCTGTTTGTTTAATTCTGAAACTTCTTTGGGATCAGATAATGAAAAGCAGGATCCTCTAATAAATAAAAACATTAATTATATCTAAGCACTCATTCCCTCACATGCTGAGATGGTGAAAGGATTCTTTATCCTCCTCCCCTTCCCTACCCAACAGAAAGGGACTTTGGATAGGTACTCTCTTCATTTGCCATCTCAGGCTCTCTGAAACACTGAGACAGTACTTTTAAAGTGCTCGCTTTGGCAGCACATATACTAAAAGATAGTACTTTTTAAATCACTACATGAAGACACAATAATTGTTCCAGTGACTTTGACAAGAGCTTTTCTCATATGCACTTCAACTGCTCTTCTGTACATGAAAAGTATGAAAATGGGAGTGAACTGCTGAGTAGTTCGGGGGGAGGATTGAGGGCTGTACTTAGGGCTGCATGGGAAACCTGTGGGGTCTGGATTGAGGCCCCTTGGCATTAGTTTCCTATTCCCACTCTGTGGACAACTGCAAAGGGAATTAAGAATTATTACAACAAAACCACATCCCATTATCTTCCCATCACAGCAAATGATGTGGCATGTTCAAGAGCTTGTTACTGTAATTGTGTGATTCGTTTTGCAGTCTGGAAAATCCATCATGGCCACATTATCAAGAGACATTTAGAGAGAACTCTTCCCGGACTGCCAGCTCTTTGGATGGTGCACAATGAATTACATTTAAAAGCAGACAGTCCAGTCACAACGAATGTAATAAAAACAGTATCTTGGCTGCTGAGAAGAAACGTTTAATTGGGTAGGAATGACCCAGGCAAGAAAAACACACGTGCAGGAAGTAGATCAAGTTCTAGTTGGTATGTTAACTGAACAGCACAGGAGCTATTGGGGTATGGTTACTTCCTATATCATACCAGTAACTTCCCACTCTAGACTCACTCTAAGTCAAAGGCTAGCGATGCAATGGGAAGTAACCACAAGGGATGTGCACTGACCGCAAGGTTCAGTTCAGTCTCTGATCCAGCGATTTGGAAAACAGTTTGGGTTGTTGTTGCAGATAGGTAGCCGTGTTGGTCTGCCATAGTCAAAATAAAAAAATTCCTTCCAGTAGCACCTTAAAGACCAACTAAGTTAGTTCTTGGTATGAGCATGCATGGTATTTGGTATTTTGTGTGCATGCACACTTCAGATACACTTCTTCTTCTGTTTCAGTGTATCTGAAGAAGTGTGCATGCACACGAAAGCTCATACCAAGAACTAACTTAGTTGGTCTTTAAGGTGCTACTGGAAGGAATTTTTTTAGTTTGGGTTGTGAGGCCAAATCAGTTTTGGGGAAACAAAGCAATGTGTGCACACAGGCACACACACACCTCATTTACTATGGTAAAATAAAAAACAGCTCCCTCCCCCTTTTGACAAACTGGATGAAGTTTATAGGCATGGTAATCCCTCCAGAGTGGATAAAGTGACAAACTGGTCCAGGAGTTTCTGTACTGGACACCTTTAACATTTTGGAAGGGGAGGAGGAGATCCTAAGGGGACCCATTGTGTAACATATCAAAAGGATAGCTACAGTGGCTTTCCTGCAAGAGAAGATAGAGCTTCAACTGGCATACCAGACTAAGCTGGTGAAAAGCACTTCTTTTTACCTATGGCACTGGGAGTCAGAAGGAACTGTTCCTCAGTGGTAGAGCACATAAGTTTGTGCTCCTTCCTTCAGCCTAGTCATTCAGGTACTCAGTTTACATTATCTCAACTCTTTTTGAAGGATTGTGTAAAGTGAGTAGCTACTCAGATTTCAGTATGGCATGCCACCTACATTGGAAGACATCTGGAAAGCAGGCACACCAGTCAGCTAATGCATGAACCAGGGCTTGGTGGTTAACTTTCATGGATTTATCCAGCCTCTGTTACCACGATATTATGGAGGATGGGTAACTCAGTGACATGCAAGAGTACAAAATAATGCAGCACGTAAATTTATCTGCTAATTCAGGATAGGTATAATAAGATAAGCTTATTTGTTTGTTTTGCTCTCATCAAGTATGTTGAGGCCAAGTGCCTGCAGGGGGATCTTGATACCGAGATTTATTCTAAGGCAAGAAGATGGGAGAAAATAAAGGCATAAACAACATTTAATTATTCAGGCATTGTGATTGCTCAATCTCCTGCATTCATAAAAATGGCAAGCATAATGGTTACTGCTCCTCTTTCGTTTGGAATGCACCTTCAGTAAACATTGTCTTGCTTAATGAAATTTATATGCCGGGTAGGAATATTATAAATCAAAGATGTTCAAGGCAAGTAGCGTTTCCTACAACAAGCCTATTTAACATTTTGATGAAAGAATGACTGCATCGAGTGCCTATCTGCGATAAAAGATAATTCATTCTGCTTTGCTTGAAGTATGGGGAAGTCTTTCCAAAGAATATTAGTGCGCCGGATTTTCCCGATTCTCAGCTTTGGTAATTCATTTTTATGAACTTCTCAGAGACATTATAATGTATATCTCCACTTGGGTGATTGTGTTCATTTCCATACACATATAAAGCAATCCCTACCAAAGTCCCATCTAGTCAAGAACTCTGTTTACACAATGGCTAACCAGATGCCAATGGAAAGTCCACAAGCACAACATGAGGACAAAATCACCCTCCAGACAGTAATACCCAATTTGTGCACTCGAGACAGAAGGATCATTCATCCATTTCTGGAGTAGTGTGACTGCTGCTTCACCACAGCTTCGGACAATGCTTCAAAGTGTTGTTTTCCTCTGTTTTAGCAAGGAGGAGTTTGCATCAAAAACTGATAAAATAAAGGAAAATAATTTTCATTTTAGCAGCACCTTGGAAAGTGCTTTGAAGTCCCATCTCTGGGACTTCAAAACACCTTGAACCTGACGTCCTTATGAAATCAGGAGATTGTCTGGTGGCTGGCCCCACCCACTTGTCAAAATTGACCTTCAGTACCATTCCTGCCTCCACCCAAATGGTTCCCCAAGCCTGCTCAAGAACTTCACCACAAAAATGATGTAAAATCCCACATGCCAGGATCTTGTACTATGTGAAGCACCTTTCAGAGTCATCAGGACTATTTCTATGTACATGATGCCAACTGTTTGGTATCAAAGTTGAAGTTGTACAATAAGGGCTAACTCAATGTGGTGCTAAGCAGATTGTCTGTTCAGCACCAGGATTTCTCCTTGCACAATAGAATGATCTCTTCTTCATCTGCACACCTCCTAAATCCGTTATCAGATTCCCCCAACCAGAGCAGATTTGGGGTTAGCATGGGGCACATGCAAGGGAAGGAGAAGGGGTAGAAATTCCCCTGCACTAACAATCCTTGCACTAGTGGAAAAACGAATACTCTCCTAAGTGCAGGCATTTAAATATACGAAGGACAGTCTAGTCTGAAAATCATATAAACTACATTCCACATAGGATAGCAGTTTATTTTGTAACCGCACACACACACACAAATACTTTAAAGCTTTTGATCAGCTGTAGAGTTGACATGTCAATTAAGAAGGCTCCTATGTTACTAAAAAAAAATGCAAGCAGCGTGTTACAGTTGCTTTTGATCTATGAAAAATTTGGGAATTATCCTAGTAGATATCATTACCATGCAGTCTGGCAAGCAATTGTAAGAGGTGGCCTTTGATACTTACTGACATGGTGAGCTGCTTTGAACTTGACAGTTGTTAGCTGAGCACATAGTCCATATGCCTCAAGTTTTCAATTCCTCTAAAACAGCACCTGGTTGAAAATAAAAATGCTTCCACCCCCACTGGAAGTGTGCGCACATTTTTTGAACACTCGCGTGGTGAATTTATTTATTTGTAGAGTGCCTTGCCCAAGAACTGACCCCATGAAAACTCCAAACAGAACTTTAGTTTTAAAAGTGACTGGAGATTTGGCTTGAGAACATTTTAAAATGAATTCAAAGAGGGAAATGCAGCATGCTTGAACTGGAGATCACTTTCCTTTTGACTACTTTCGCACCAAGACTCTCTTTCAATTCCCCCAAGTATCTGTGTGGGCAGCTTTCAATTAGGAAACACTGGATAACGTTTGGGCGCTTAGAACAAACATGTGTGAGGCCTAGATCATAGAGTAAGGCTTTGTTTTTATCTGGCTATTTATTAAAGCAATCTCCCCCCCCCCCCCCGCTCTTTGTTTTTTAAGCTGGATATGGTTTATGGTTATCCCCCAAGGATGCGATAAGGAAATATGCAATAAGCACTCAGCTTTACACCTCATTAGCAGTAGATTTGGGGATCTGTCTGCAAATGTGTTGCTGCTAGGACTGGTTGCTGGCACGCCATGAGGAATGAGCTTGCTTATTAAATTTTGGAATACTGAAAAGGTCACAGTTGTACTGCACTAGCTAATATTTCATAAAAACTATTAGATAGGCATGCACTCACGGCAAGAGGGGTAAAGCAGGAACAAATTAACAGAGGAGGCTAAACATTGGCAACAAATGTTCTAGTGCATTATTTTCCTGATCCTGTTTTAGCATTACCAGTGTTAATTTCAATGTCCCTACACAAAAGATGTGACCTTTCAGATGTTGCTCAGTTGCCATAAACCCAGCCAGGATAGACAGGGGTTATGGGAGTTGGTAATCCCTCAATAACTGGAGGGTCCTGGGTTCTTCCTTTTTCCTGATGCAGACCATTGTGAATTGTGGACACTACCACATTATGGTCCTTTAATGCTGCTCAGGTGATGCTCTGTTTGTAATCTTTCCAAAGGGATATAACATTGTGGTGGTCCATTACCACACTTAACATTTAGGCAAGCCTATCAAGACATGCAGAATGCAGAGGTGTATATCTGAAATGCCTGATATTTTTTTAGTAAACAATTTAGAGGTTTTATCACAAGCAAGCAGTATATAACATGTGAAATAAAAAGATAAACATTTGGTGGACTGGTTACAGATAGGTAGCCGTGTTGGTCTGCCATAGTCAAAATAAAAAAATTCCTTCCAGTAGCACCTTAAAGACCAACTAAGTTAGTTCTTGGTATGAGCTTTCGTGTGCATGCACACTTCTTCAGATATACTGAAACAAAAGTTGCCAGATCCTTCTATATAGTGAGAAGGTGGGGAGGGGTATTACTCAGAAGGGTGGTGGGAATGGGAGATTGGCAGATAGCTGAGATCTCATCTCAGGCTCATCTCAGCTATCTGCCATTCTCCCATTCCCACCACCCTTCTGAGTAATACCCCTCCCCACCTTCTCACTATATAGAAGGATCTGGCAACTTTTGTTTCAGTATATCTGAAGAAGTGTGCATGCACACGAAAGCTCATACCAAGAACTAACTTAGTTGGTCTTTAAGGTGCTACTGGAAGGAATTTTTTTATTTGGTGGACTGTTTTTCTGTTAAAGTCCCAAAATGCCTATCCTAGAAAAGGTAAAGTGGATGTAGACACAGACAATTTATCACTAGTGGCTGCTCTTTTGGGCACTTGGAAGAGAAGGAAAAGAAAAATCTCAAAAAGCAGCAGCTTCTTCCCACCTGCATCCTGTCACCTCCACTACTGCCACCCTCCCTATCCTCATTAACCCACAGTAGATAGCTCAGTTTGCATCACCAAATTCAGTTTGCATCACCAAATTCAGGAGCATATTGTCTCTGAATCGGGGCATATCATGACTGGGAAATACAATCTACTTTAATCTGAAAAGAGAACACACCAGGCAAGACTGGAAAAAAACAGGAAGTCATGCCTCCTCCGCCTTCTCAGTTTCAATTTATTGGAAAGGGCAAAGCTGTTCTGGTGAAAGAAATGGTGATGGACTGGAAGGGCAGGTAATATTGAAAGGCAGGACCACCAATCATGTCACCATCTATTTGCCTGCAGCAGAAGTGACAATAGCCTGTGGTGAGTACACACCTGAAAAGGAATTGCTGTAATTGTGTCAAAAGCTAAATTAATCAATACTTTATAAAAGCACCAGAGAAACAGGTAAGGACAAGCGATGTGTTGTTTCTTAATAAATCAGTGAATACATGGTATAAGTACCAGACTAAAAGGAAAACCTGGGCAGGAGACCTATTCTTCTTTAGTAGCTTTAAACTGAAAGTTAATGTGAAATTCTTGAAAATACTTTGCATTCAATATTAAAAGGCACATCAATTTCCTGTCCAGCCCTGCTGAGCTCTAGAGATGTTTGAAGCATCCTGTCATGATTGATAGGCATCATTTTTCACAGTGGATGTTGGAAGCTTCTTTTCGAGGCACAGCATGCTATCTTAGCATGCAGTAAACAAATGCTTGTTGTGTCTGTATGATACACTTGCAGCAGCAGTCTCTTGAAGCATTGTCGTTCCTCCCCCACCACAAGCTTGCAAATCCTCTGCTATGATTATTAGTGCAATCAGCTCCAGTTCAATAATTCAAATAAGCCACTCAACTGTCATTCTGAGAAAGCCTTTCAAGCATGCACCAAGCAGACAATATTGGGAGGGAGGGAGAGGTACGGGGAGACTTGATTTGGTGCTGTGATCCAATATCCCAGGTTGCTGAAAAGCCTCCAAGAGCATTGCAAACCTTAAAGTTTCTCCTAGCTCTATTCCTCTACTCACTAGATTCATATATTTTGCCACACACTGAGGTTCCAAAGGACACACCATTCTGCTTAACACACCTCGCCCTCACAACAACAAATCTTCACAAATCCTGCCTCAATTAATATGGTGATGGCCACAGGTTCTCCTTAGAAATCACTGCCCATTCATCAAAAGCCTTTCATGGGTGAATTCATTGCTGGTAATATGCTAGAATTCTCCAGGGTTTTTCACTCTGGGAAATAGTAATGTCTACTCCAGTCAGGAGGCCAAGTCTCTTGAAGTCTTTCAGCTTTTATAACAGTTTGTTTACAAGATCAAATATCGAACACCACAAGTTCTAGGTGTTACATTCTGTTTGGTGATGGGCAGAGCAATTCAAACTCCTGATCCACCACGCTGGAGGAGATTTGACTGAAGTGAAGAGATCACTCCCATTCAGCCTTGCTGAGCTCCAACAGCTTCTCCTGGCATTGGAGCTCTAGCATTGACAGGGAATGCCCCAGTAGCAAGGAGTGCCTAACTTTGCCTGTCCAAATGGAAGACAGCCAGAAAATAATCCCAGAAGAAATGCCAGTGGTGGTAACTTCCAGAACCACATAAACACATCCCCGCCAAATGGGCAGTTTTGTGGATGGTAAAGGAGTTGGGCCAGTACAGGATCTGCTGAATCCTGTGCAGATGCTGTTGTCATGTTAGAGTAACAGGCTCAATCTGTACCTCTTTGCTGTGGCAGTCTGGAAGCTGGCACAGCAAAAGGGTGTTTCCTGCCCTCCCTGTCATAGACCTATGCTGCCAGCCATGGCAAAGATCAGTCGAGGGAGAAGCCAGACAACCAGCGAAGTCTCAGGGGAGTAATTGCCTCAAAGTAGAGCCAGTATGCAAGGTTCAGTCCAGTCCTAAGGTCAGGAGAATCTAGTTCATGTAGTCAGATGATCCAGGGGTCAAGAAAGCCAAGGGAAGCAAACAAGCAAGAAGGTCGGGCCAGGACCGATGAATGTTGTTTCCAGCAACTAACTGAGGCTGGAAACCCTGCTTAAGAAAGCTGGAGCCAGCTGGTTCTCATCAGGAGCAAGAAGGTTGACCAGCAGCAGGTGGAGTCACTTCACCTGCTCCTTCAGGCTGCTGCTCAACAGGTGAAACCGACTCCTGGCCCCATGACACTCCCACATTCCACAATGCATGGTGTGAGTACCAGGACTGTGGATGTATTTTCTGGCTTTGCCACTGCATTAGGCCCTGCCACCGCCAGCCAGGGGTTGGGATTGCAATCTCAATTTTGTTTATAATTTGGTATGTTATGTTTTGCACCATATGTATTCTTATCATTATAAATGTATACATCTGTCAAGCTTCTTCTCTTCTCTCATTTTGCATGGGTGCTGAAACCCTTTTTATTCCATTAGGCAATTTGTGATTAATCTCTGCTGTCCGTATGCTGTCTCCTCTGGTTTTTGTGTTTATTTCATTTGATTGATATTAATCTGCATTATTTTTATGATACTGTGGTTTGCTGTTGCTTTCTTCTAAGCCACCAGGGATGGGGGAGAAAGCTAAAATGGGGTATACATACGCACAAATAAAGAGACATTTTGTTTAAAGAAATCTCTGAATGCAGTGCTCAGGACAACTACAATGGCATTGTTTACCGTTAAACAAAAGCAGGTCGAGATCCCCAGAGTAACTAGGAACTCCTTGCCTTCTGCTACAGATTAACAATGTGAACAGGTAAACAATTAGAGACTGAAGCAATTTAAGAAACTGTATTAGCGAAGTGTCTGACAGCAACATAAAGAAAGGAGCATAAACTTGATGAGGGAATTATTGTACAGCCATACCAGCAGCTCAGATTTGTGATTGTTTTTAATTTTTATTTTTGCTTCAGGGCTTATATTGCAGCTTCATTAGATGTGTGTTTGTTTACTATTACCCCTTTTCAGAATATTTTATTCATTAATATGCTTTTGCCTGCAAGCTTTATGCTTTCGATAGTGTGGCAAAGCAAAAATCATCCACTGTGCTGCGGTGAAGAAAAGGTTTTCCCCAGCCACCAGGCAAGTGTCTGCCCGCAAATGGCTCATCAAATGATTGGCAGACGATGTGTGAAGTGATTAAAATAAACCTCTCAGATAGGTAAACTGGCTGTGGATGCAGATGAAAAATGCCATGGAAATTACAACAGAACATTGCATACCTACTTAGGGCTGAGAGTTTTTCAAAACTCAGAATCTCCCCGAAGTTCTGAGGCAGT
The DNA here is from genome assembly GCF_964188305.1 of Podarcis bocagei. NCBI lineage: Eukaryota > Metazoa > Chordata > Lepidosauria > Squamata > Lacertidae > Podarcis > Podarcis bocagei. The sequence continues at coordinate 50,843,173 of NC_138128.1, read as the reverse complement.
GGAGGGACCAAGTTTCCACCTCCAAACAACTCAGGGCTACCCCAACCCATCCTGTGTCCATCACGAATCATCCAGAGGCACCGTGATTCAGTTCGGGATTCAGCCAGATTTGTCGCACAGCTCTAATATCTACAACAGGAACTTGTGAAACAAAGTGAATAAAGTTGTGCTTCAAAAAAGAATATGTGTGTGTTGCTTGGCCTTAGGACGATCATGACCTCATGTCTGAAATATTACAGTGCCCTTTACAAGAGGCCTGTTGTCTTTGTCTATGGAGTTTTCTTGGCAGGGATACTGGAGTGGCTTGCCGGTCCCTGCTCCAGGTGGACCTAGACAGCATCTTATAAAGCAGAGACGTCACCTTGCCAACAAAGGTCCGTATAGTTAAAGCCATGGTTTTCCCGGTTGTGATGTATGGAAGTGAGAGCTGTACCATAAAGAAGGCAGATCGCCAAAGAATTGATGCTTTTGAATTATGGTCTGGAGGAGACTCTTGAGAGTACCATGGACTGCAAGAAGATCAAACGTATCCATTCTTAAGGAAATCAGCCCTGAGTGCTCACTGGAAGGACAGATCATGAAGTTGAGGCTCCAATACTTTGGCCACCTCATGAGAAGAGAAGACTCCCTGGAAAAGACCCTGATGTTGGGAAAGATGGAGGGCACAAGGAGAAGGGGACGACAGAAGACGAGATGGTTGGACAGTATTCTCAAAGCTACCAGCATGAGTTTGACCAAACTGCAGGAGGCAGTGGAAGACAGAAGTGCCTGGCATGCTCTGGTCCATGGGGTCACGAAGAGTCGGACACGACTAAATGACTAAACAACAACTTACAAGAGGCTACCAGTGAGAGTGGTCTGGAGGCTGTAGCAAATGGAGAAGTAGCTGCCAGGTTGGTTACTGGGGCAGCAAGAGAGAATCTCTGTTTGTGTGCTACTGGACCCAACTAGTAATGGTTACAAACTCCTAAATGGCTCAGGATCCAAATATCTCCAAGAGTGCCCCCTCCACTACCAGCCGACCGAACCTTTAAAATCAGTTGGGGGCAAGGAAGCTATGTTTGCAGCTTTCGTGAGGATTCAGGCGGGAACAACACACATAAAGGCCTTCTGCATAGTGAGATGACCTCTTGTTAAACGTCTGTTGCCCTTCATTTGTCAGTTGAAGACATTTTTATTTACCCAGGAGTTTGTGGTTTGATCATGGTATCTTTGATCCTCAGCAGCAATATATGAATTAGTGTTTTAATGAGTTGTTATTTCTTTTTTGTGTTATCCTGTTGCTTGTGGTGTTACATTTACATTTGTTGTACATCGTCCCAAGCTCATTCAGACCAGGGCTGTCTTAAGTATATCCGGCACCGTGGTGCAAAGCTCCATCCAGCGCCACCCCCTTTCCCCAGAGTTGTCTACCTTTTTTATGGAGGATGGCGCTGCTGGCGGGGCTGGAGGAGGTGGGCAGCGGCTGCAGGGCAGCAGCTCCTCTGGCAGGGAAGAGGCAGAGGCTGGACATGGTGCCTCCAGGCTCAGCTGGCCACTTCGTGCTGCGGTGGCCACAGCAGACGGAGGCTCCAGGCTTGATGCTGCTTTGGCATGGCATGGCAGAGGCAGGCGAGGGAGGCGCTGCGTCCAGCCTACGCCTCTTCCCTGACACCCTCCAGAACTTTGCACCCTGGCGCCCCGCGCCACTAGCCTTTATGGGTAAGATGCCCCTGGTTCAGACGAAGGGTGATTTAGAAATATAAACAAACCCACAAGCAAACTTCACCTCTGAGTATTGTGGTCTTTTGGTCTGATGCCTGAGAAACATAAACCTGTTTCCTGCCATGCCATTCCCACTGTGCAAAGAAGAGATAAAGTCCCAAATGATTAAAGCAGAATATATGTGAGCCCACTGTGCTGCCCACTGGAATATTATATATACATATATATTCTGAACTGGTTTCAAATCACCCACAATTATTCCAGAAATAAACCTCTGGAAAAAGCTGCTTGGAGACATCAACCCATCGCATGATGGCACCAAAAAGGGGGTAATTAAATCTTAGCAATTATTAGCAAAGTGATATGAAAAAATAAAATAAAATATCATAAAGCCATCTCATAATTCAGAACTGGGGTAACTTCGGGCTTGAGGGCAAAGTGTGGCCCTCCATGACTGGCCCTCAAAGTCTTTCCAAGCCACATGCCCTCCCCAGCTATACTCCATCTTGTCAGGCCACACCCTTAACTAGTTGGGCTTTGGGTCCTCCTTGAGTGTTTCCGTCTAGCTAGATTGTGTCCTGATAACGCCTGAATGGACAGAGAGAGGTGTGTGCAGAAACTAGCCTACTGTACAAAAGCAAATTTTCCATGTTTGATGCTAAGAACAAATGACCATGAATGACTATCACCATCATGCCCTGCTTTAAGTTTCCAGAAAGTATCTGGCTGCCACTAGATGGGCTAAGAGTCTGATCTAATTATTTTGACCATTTATGGTGCATTCTTATGCATGATAGCACAGATGTAAGTCCAAGTGTGGCTTGCTAACCAATGGTGCTTGCTGCCAAATAAGATTGCCATCAATTTCTTAATGAGTCGGGTGTTTCTTGGCCGCCCAGAGTCACTGGGCAGTTTGATGGATGGAGTTAAAAGAATAAAAATATTTATTTATTTATTTATTTATTTATATTATTATTATTATTATTGAATAAATGAATCCAGTGGCCATTTATGTTTTTACATTGTCTCAGTTAGTTTTACACCAAATTGCAACTTTAATATCTTCTGGGAGATAACATTTGCTTTCACTTTCATAAAATCTGTTCGGTAGTTGTTTCATTTATTTGGTTTAGTGCATTTTTAAACTGTGATACGTCAGAAACTGATGTTTCAAGGAATGTAACTGATAATGGAATCATAAAGAAATATGTAAACACTTTTTCCCTACTACTTTTTAAATATTTTTACACCTATAAAGTTTTGTATTAGCAATAAAGTGCTAAACACATTCAAGCTTAACTGACTAAATCAAGAACATTTAGATATCTTTTCCCTAGAAAAAGTTTTGTTTGTGTTAGAAAGGGCTATTAGCTTTCTAATAGAGGAAATGAGACTACACTCGTTCAATATTCACTACTAACACCTCTCCATAGTCTGATGGCAGACTGCAGTCTCATCAGTTTGATCTTGACAATTACAAATAATGTTCATACTTTTATCACTAATCTCCATAATCTCACAGATTTGTACCCACTGCAAGAGAGAAGATAGTAATGATGTTGTTCTTGTTGCTGTTAACAACTGCGGCTCTTAAAGAATCGACAGTGGTACCTCAGTTTTTGAGCATCTTGGAAGCCGAACGTTTCAGTTTTCAAATGTCGAAAACCTGGAAGTAAATGCTTCCGCTTTTGAACATTTTGGAAGTCGAACGGTCTTCCGGAACGCATTACGTTCGAAAACCTATGTACCGCTTTATATGGAAACAAGCTGTTTCCTGCTTGGCAGGGGGTTGGACTCGATGGCCCTTGTGGTCTCTTCCAACTCTATGATTCTATGATTCTATGATAAGCTTGATTCACAAAGTAAATTTTATGGCCCGTGTCCATATTGTGGACAATGTAAATGAGCACCTAGTTCATATCTTACCTTTTCCCATGAAAATGCATGCAAATGTACAAGTATGATTCCCTAACATTCTCCTATTATGTTTATTCCTAGCAAGAATAAGAGTGTGAACGGTACCATTAAGCACACTCTCTGTTAAGTTGTGGGTGAACATATCAGACGACACAGCGATTCTTCAAACAGCTCTTGTTTATTCACAGGCCAGAACAGAACTGAACTGAAGGGTTCAGCCAGCCTGCTTATATAGAGCTCCACTAGAACGCAACAGTAACCATTTTCTGTAACTATCCAATCACTGAACGTCACTTTCAATCCCTTATTTGCATATGTGGACCTGAGTGAAAACTATCTACAGTATCCCCCTGCTGGCCCAGGGTGAGAACTTCAGTACATAACACTATCCTCAATTTACCTTTTACAGGCCATAGATTTAGGATATTGGCAAAGGAGGTCCTTGGAGAAGGTCCACCACCAAAGGCCTCCTCCTCATTGCGGTAGTAACTCGACCATCTGAGATTCAATAGTATAGAAAATGAAAGGGGGTGTGCCGGGGCAGAACAGGGAAGCCTTGCTATGGCTTAAATTCATTTTGCCAGCTATGTTTCCATTTCATTTTCTTGAAAAATACATAGGACATGACTTGATAGATTCAAGTCAATGAAAATATTCCCTGTTCCTACAGACCTGGAATGGGTAATTTGAACTGTGTGGAGGGAACCCTTCTTTCCAAATGCAACCAATGGATTGTGCTGGGCCTCATCCCATACACCTCATGAGGGGAATTTTGTGGGCTTGCAAACAGGAGCCGCACCATCTCTGAGTCTTTTTCAGCACTACAAAGCTGGAAAAAACCCCCACAAAAAACCACCAATTGCTCAATTCTCTTGCGGTATGGTAGGATTTCGGTCCATTTAGCAGTGCTAATATAATTTTTGATGCTTGAAATGCTCCTTTTTAAAAGCTTTTAAAAGAACCCATCTTCAGATTTTCTGCTTCCTGCAGGAAATAAAAGTAAGTGTCACAATAATGCCTCTTGCTCTATATTTTAATATCCCGGTGCTTAGAGATTATCCACTCTGTGTCCATTTCCAATTAATTCCACACTGGCTAGCTACAGGGTGGGTTCCCTCCCACCCACCATGTAAAATTTTAAAATCAATCTGTTATGGATGATCCATTGGTTCCATTCCAACAGAGAAACTCAAGCTAGAAATGAAACACCTAGCTCTTTTTTACAACTCTTTCCCAAAAAGCTCTCTCATATAATAGGATGTATGCCAGCTGTCAGCTTATATTTGAATAATATAGGGGTGTTTGAGTCATACTTTCATATGAACCTGATCAGTTGTTAAGATGATGGCGGTGGGGGGGGGGGGGAGTTGTCTAGGGTGGATGAAAAGGTCTGAAACCGATCTGTGACAATTTTGCACAGGACTGATTCAAAGACCATCCCATTCTTACTACAGTGGTACCTCTGGGTTACATACACTTCAGGTTACATACGCTTCAGGTTACAGACTCCACTAACCCAGAAATAGTACCTCGGGTTAAGAACTTTGCGTCAGGATGAGAACAGAAATTGGGCGGTGGAGGCGCAGCGGCAGCAGGAGGCCCCTTTAGCTAAAGTGGTGCTTCAGGTTAAGAATTGTTTTAGGTTAAGAACGGACCTCCGGAACGAATTAAGTACTTAACCCGAGGTACCACTGTACATGTGGCTTTTTGAAAATCAATTCAAAAAAAATACTCTTTAAAAAAAAAAACAACCCAGACATTACTGTGACTAAGCACACCAGCTGAAGGTAAATCTAGATTAATCTCAAAGTGGGCAACATACTATTATAGGTTTGGTGGGGTCTGTCTGAATGAAACCCATGAGACCTTTCCAAACCTGTAAGCCTGTGTATGTGAGGCTACAATCTGTAGGAGAAAGTTGGTCAGGCCACTTCCTTTGTCTTTGTAATGGCCACTCAGCAACCAATGTTTGCATTTGAAAGAGTGAGCTCAGTTGCCATGGAGGGTGAGCTTTTTCCCACTTCACCTGATTGGATGCCACTTTATCCTAGACTAGAACAAAAGGCTGGGGAGCTAGTTTTGGGTGAGCTTTCATGGGTGCTGAAAGCTGGAAAGACAGAGATATGCCTGCACTATGCTGGACCCAAATAAAGTTTGGGGTTTCCCTTGGGAAGCAAGATCTGTTGGGATATTAATGCTGTGAGCATCTCCATTCTATGCTCAGGTTGTATGTATGTGTAAATAAAACAATACAGTATATGCAGAAGACACTATGGTTTCTATTGACCTTCATTCCAAGGAAACCAAACCGTAGGTGAGCACAAGCACTCCGGTAAGTCTCTTGTTGCTACTCTGAGATTGGAGTGTGTGCAACAATACTTATATGTGAGATTGATGTATAATGAATTACACCGACACCATAAGAGCGTGTTCCCCATGCTGGTCTCCATCAGTAGTACCATTTAATACCAACAATCCCTCTGCTTTCTGAATTGAACCAAGACAAGTTCAGCTAACCGGAGTCCTGCATCAATACATTCAGTAACATCTTAAGATCATGAACTGTCCTAATGAACAGGAATATCTGATAATAGTGGTAATGAGTGGTGATTTAGATTAACAACTTCCATATCTGCATTGTGAAAAATTGGTTCCAAATTAACTCTATATTCATTTGCTTCAGTGAGCAAAATGAGCAAACAGGCAGAAACACAGCAAAGAGAAAGTGGATCTAAAATGTATTTTAAAAAGATAACCAACAAATGGTTAAAAAAGACTTTAAATATTCATTTACAAAATAAACAGTAAATGATATAGAAGTGATAAACAGTAAATTATATAAAAATGTTATAAATGAAACAATAGCAATGTGGCTGAATAAATGAAACAATTACAATAGAGCTACTATAAGCACTAAATAGAAGAAATCTAAAGCTGCTTGCATAATAAGGAAGTATAGACGGAAAAATTAATATCAGAAAGCAATTATTTTCCTAGCACCCCCACTCCTGTTCAGCTAACATAAAAGCAAAAGCAATCAGATTTTCTTCTATTATAAAGGCATTCTGAAACAATATCGGGAAAGTTACATGATACTTTAAAGAGATAGACTTATGACCATTGTAGAATAATGTGTCAAAGGTCCATATCTATCTGATTTTGAAAGAGAGAGACACCCACCCTCAAGTCTCCCTTCTTTGTGTATTTTTCCAACATAAAATCCTCATTTCAAATCATTTCTCACACCCCGATTGGTTCTCTTTGGCAACACCTCTGACTAATTTTACTCCACATTAAAAGTAAAAGTTGGCCTTCATTAAAGTACAACTTTCACCAAAGTTCTGTGCCTTCTTTGTTTCACTTCCTTTAACTGCAATTCAGCTCTCCTTATCAAACCAAATTCATAAATTCTGCTAAAGCCTGGAAGAAGTACCTCATTTCTAGCTAAGAATACAGTGGTGCCTCGCAAGACGAAATTAATTCGTTCCGCGAGTTTTTTCATCTAGCGAATTTTTCGTCTTGCGAAGCACGGTGTCGGAAAAGTTTTGGAAAAGCTTCAAAAATCACCAAAAACCTCAAAAAAGGCTACCACACCGCATTCTATGAGTTGTTCCTCGAAGTCAACTCGCAACTGTATTAACGGTGTTAAGAAAAAGGAAACAAACTTGCAAAAAAACGCAAGACATTTTCGTCTTGCGAAGCAAGCCCATAGGGAAATTCGTCTTGCGAAGCAGCTCAAAAACCGCAAAACCCTTTCGTCTAGCGAGTTTTTCGTCTTGCGAGGCATTCGTCTTGCGGGGCACCACTGTATACCCTTTTTTTCTCCAACTGCCCAAAAGAAAGGCTTCTCTCTCTAAACAGGGATGAAAATGCTGGTAAACATAAAAATAATATTCTACAAATAACAAATATATGGTATTAAGGCAAACACCTAGCAATTATCAGATAACAGGTATAAGCATCACTCACTACAACTTTAGAGTGCCCAGTTCATATCTTATTACCCTTTTTTGCCTCTTATTTATAATTAGGTGCTTTTCCTTGAACAGCTGCTTCCCAGTTTAATCAGAGACAAGGGTAACTCTTAACCTCTGAAAAGGAAGCATGTAAAATCAAAAGGTACCCAAAGATATAAATGTAATAAGATGTCTCCATCCCAATTAAACAAAGATTCTCAAATGCATCAAAGAGATAAATTCTCTCCTTTTTCTTGTTTTAATTAGATAAGGGAATAACCCAAATCGCCTTGTCCAAGTACCCCTTTGGTGCTATTCAGAAAACTGTCAGCTATGCAGACATCTCTCTTCAAAGGAAGATACAGGGTACATGGCTGTGTTTATCTCAAAGTTTTTATGGTAGAAATAAGGACTCATGTATTTGAGGATGCTTAGCCATGAGGATCATTATGACTTCTGGAAACCCAAGTTTAGTTAATACACTACAATAGGTGAATCTGCTCCTCCTGAACAGCACCCCCAAACCCAGAAAATAAGTTCAAAAAGCACTTGATCAACACGCTGAAATCTCCTGGATTAATAAGTACTGCAGTGGGATGTGAAGACTCCATGAACTCTAAGTAGCTTTCTAATTATGCCCAGAGATTGTTCAGTTGTTTTTTAAGAGCAGGGCAGTATCTACCGTCATGTGGGTTTCCAAGAACATAATAAAAACAGGAATCACAAAGGGATCACAAGGAATCATAACCATTATAGGGATGTTGGAGAAACTTTCCAGATTTACCAGTACATTGTGTGCAGATATGAGGTGTTCGGGAATCTCAATTCCACCCTAGAACAAACCTATCTCCACTACTTCTCATGGTGAATTAATATAAAGGGGAATTTGTATTCAGAACCTAACATCATTACAGGCAGCTCTCAACCTGTGCTGGGGTTACGTTCCAGGGGTAATGCATAAAGCCAAAATCACATATGGTCCAAATATTGGGTTCAATGGCAGTTGGAATTGCCAGTCTTTTTTCCTGGACTGCCCCCTTTCCTCCAGCTATTTATTTATTTATTGCCAAGCATTTAAAGCTGAATGTGCCCAAGTTAAATGTGCGTAAGTTGTGAGTTACCTGTACTTTGTTATGCTGACATTATTGCTTCCAAATCACATAACCCAGTGTTTCCCAACCTGTAGGCTTCAACTCACCAATGGCTCACAAAGCCTGGGGAAATGGCTCGTGGGCTTTATAAGTAAACCTCAAATAATTATTTCTTGTAACTCTTAACTAGTATGATGACTAACTCTTAAAACTTTCCCTTTTTTGGTATATTATATTGCTGTGTTGACAGATACAACAATAGGTCACCACACCAAGTAACTTTGGGCTTATAAATCGATGGCTCACCATACCAAGTAACTTGTGGGTCACCATACAAAAAATGTTGGGAACCACTGATATATCTGGTCATTCGCTAATATGGCATTGGTGAGGAACCTGTGGCCATTCAAAAGTTGTTCCCATCATCCCTAGCCATTGGTCATGCTGACAGGGGCTGAAGGAAGTTGGAATTCAACAGAGTCTGGAAAGCCACTGCATTGCAAGTGGAAAGAACCTGATTTTAAAAGTCAAGGGGTAGGGAGTTAAAAGATGGCCCTTGTACCAGATAACTGTACATTTGGGGAAAATGCAGGCTGAGCCACATACCTATGTCCCAATTTGCAAAGTGGTCCTGCACATGTAGGGACGCGGGTGGCGCTGTGGGTTAAACCACAGAGCCTAGGATTTGCCGATCAGAAGGTCGGCGATTCGAATCCACACGACGGGGTGAGCTCCTGTTGCTCGGTCCCTGCTCCTGTCAACCTAGCAGTTCGAAAGCACGTCAAAGTGCAAGTAGATAAATAGGTACTGCTCCGGTGGGAAGGTAAACGGCATTTCCATGCGCTGCTCTGGTTCACCAGAAGCGGCCTAGTCATGCTGGCCACATGACCCGGAAGCTGTACGCTGGCTCCCTCGGCCAATAAAGCGAGATGAGCGGCGCAACCCCAGAGTCGGCCATGACTGGACCTAATGGTCAGGGGTCCCTTTACCTTTACCTGCACATGTAAGCAAGAATAGATCCTCAGTGCTGGATATTCTCATCTTTTGGTCTTTCACGGTGGCGGAAACTTTCTTTATCAATTGGCTTGGCACCAAATTTGATGTCCTAGGTTAAAGCAAGCTTACTTACCCAATCTTTTAATGGCTTTTAAATTGGCCGTATGTTCTCAATAAGATTGCTAATGCTTCAAACTGCTGCATTTAATTAACTGTTCTATTGTTCTTTTAAATGCATTTTTGGAAGCCACCTATCAAAACCCTAAAAGATGGAATAAAATAACATTTTATATAAATAATATCAGCATTGTAGTCTTATAACCAAGGGTGAGTGTGGGTGCACAAGAAAGAGAGAGAACATTTCCAGTAACTGCTTTGTGCACAGTGCAGAATATAAAGGGCAATTGTAGCTTAATTAATAAGAAAGTGCTTTTGTACATCAAACTGCCAAGGAAGCAGGATTTGTAGTCTCAAGACCCCTGGTTGCTCCCTATCACAGTTCGGTTATAATGGTGTACAGTGGTACCTTGGTTTAAGAACTTAATTCGTTCTGGAGCTCTGTTCTTAACCTGAAACTGTTCTTAACCTGAGGTACCACTTTAGCTAATGGGGCCTCCCGCTGCCGCCGCACAATTTCCATTCTCATCCTGAAGCAAAGTTCTTAACCTGAAGCACTATTTCTGGGTTAGCGGAGTCTGTAACCTGAAGCGTCTGTAACCTGAAGCATCTGTAACCCAAGGTACCACTGTATTTTAAAAACATGATAAATATGGTTTCACTCCATATATTGGAGCTATGTAAGTGGTTAATAATTTCAGCATGCTTGAGAGTCTCTGCAAGTTTGCGGGTGTGTAATATGCTTCAACTACTAGGGCTGAAAAACAGATTGAAGAAAGCCAGAGTAGTTACAGCCAGTTCTGCAGGATAAATGGTGATGCAGTACTTTGCTACACAGGCAGAGTCATGTATGTCTGTTGAGCAGAGAGCTTATCTAAAAGGTCACACCAGCACAATATCCTGAAATGAATGTAGTCTCTCATAGGTTACTCACCCCAGCTGCGGGGAGAGGGAGTTAAGTGTCCTATATGAAGTGTCCTGGACTTCTTGTGCAGATCAGACTAATGTCAGACCAAGAGATGTACATTTTTCTGGATGTTGGGATGCAGTTTGAATGAATCGGTGTATGGATTTACAAGGTATTTTGAGGGGAAGATGCATTTAAAAGCAAACTAAAGTATTATTTCAATAGCATTTTTAAAAAATGCAGCTTAAAGCGGAAAATGAATGGAATGGGATTGAGGATAAAAAAATGGAAAAGGAAAAGTGGCATGATCTGAAAATAGGCATCTACACCACTCCATTTATTTAAGAGCAGGCCCTTATCAGTACACTGTAAAAGTCCAACACTTTCTTTACATGCTTTGAAAGGGTTTATGTACCCCGCAGAATGACTGCCATGAGAGAAGCTCAAACTTATTATTAAAGTTCTTCCACTGTTGTTCTCAATATACTACAGAAGAAATGCATCTATTCATCAAAGAAGACGCTCTTCACACAATGCAATCAAAGCAAACATCAATAAAATGTGAGCCAAACTGCAAATCAGTCATAATATTTCAAATCAAAAGAGAAGGGCAATGAGTTACCTCAAATTAAATGCACGATGAAACAAAAAGGTCTTCACAGCTTGCTGGGATGCCAATAAAAAGGTGGGGCAGTTGAAATCTATGGGAGGGGTTTCAACAATCTGCTTGTTTGAGCTGAAAAGGCCCTGTGTCACATCCCACCGCTTTTAGCCTTCAGGAGCTGCTGACAGAAGAACAAATGTGCAGGGTGAGAGCCTTCATAAGGGAGCTGTTTCTGAGGAAGAACTGTGAAGGGGGAGAGACTCTATGGTTGACATCACAGGATGGTAAATTTCACCTGTGTGGCCCCACCTTCCAGCCCTGCTTCATAGGTGAGCTGCTGCCACAGGAACAACTATGAGGGGTAAGAGACTTTGTGTTGGCCAAAACTGAAGAGCTTTTCTCATCTGTTTTGCCCCACCCTCCAGCCCTAGGAGCCCTCATAATACCCTTAACAGGCATTTTGATTTGAACTATTGGTAAGCTGCATGCCTAGTTGAATGTTTATATATGTAAAATGAACAGTTAATTGTTTTAATTTTGTCATATTAGGGTGCAGTGATATTATATGTCTGGCCAAAAACAGATTGGCAGTCCCTGGGCAATGCATCCAATTGCGTCTTGCTACCCACATCTAAAATGTACACTACCTTCATAATTCCACGGAAAGCCAGGCTGTGTGGATAAGCAGCACTGCTCTCAAGAGATTCACAACTGAGTGGGCATCTGAGCTGGACCCAAAGTTCTTAATCTATCAAGAGAGATGTGTGCAGAAGGCTGCTTGCATGCAAGGGTCCCCTGTCTTACTGGATGTGGGGAGGGGCAGGGTAAAGGAGATGAAATGTCCTCCTCTTTGCCCTGTCCCCCTGCTTTTTTGGGGATGGAATGTAACAAAAGAGAGGAGGAGTAATATATAAAACTGTACATTTGATTCAGACCTACACTTGTCAAATCCAAATGCTGCCTTCATTTCTTTGATCTGCCTTACATCCTCTGGAGTCAGTACCCTGGCAACCTAAGTGGCTGACTTGGAAAGAATCTTGATCATTATAAAGAGCATTTTCTCAAGCATCATTAAAAATAAGTGCAGCATACAACATAAATGTGTGGCTTAATTTAATTGAACTTTCGTTTTCTGCCTGCTCGTGGTTGCAAAATTTTCTGCTGCATTTAAATATTAAGAATGAACCTACACATAGTTCCTGCTTTCATCCTGACTGGCACAGTTGCTTCTATTCCAATTATCCAACCCACTGGCTGCCTAAGTATTGATGTTCCCAAGCTATGGACAAGAGGAATTAGATACAGAAGCAAATTGCCTTGTAGTGTTTCTTTCCTCAAGTGTAATTCTTTTGGAAGGACGCTTAGTTTTTTCATTATCTTCTTTCTTCAAAGGGCAGGCATGCACAGAAAACTTTCTAGGACCAGGTGCTATTTGCTTTGCTGCTATTAATTGGTTTATTTTAAAAGAGCCAAGAGACATTATCTTTTAGGAAAATGAAAAACATGATTTCTGAACACATTTAATCCTCTGAGCAAATAAATGCTACACAGAGTATCTATGTATTCTTAGAATGTATTCACATCTAATAAATCTTCCATATTTCTGGCATCACTTGTCATTGCAGGTGAACTTTCAGCTTTCCTCCCTTGTAAATATCCCACTTTTTGGGAGTAGGCAAATATCTGAAACACCGCCTTCTTCCCTATACAGATCCCCTTGGGTGCTAATATAGGCAGAGAGGGCCCTCTTGGTAGTTCCTCTCCACCCTCAAAATAGCAAGGGATGGGGGAGACATTCAATTCAGTTGGCATTTCAATGCAATCCTACCTAATTTGCATTTTTAAAACTATTAACTGAAGCCATCCTTTTACATTCACATCTCTGAATGTTCTTATTAAGTGCTGTTCACCAGCTGGTTAATGTGTACAAAGTTCCCTATATTGTGCACAGAAATGTATATGTGCCAAGTAAGGCCAGTGTGAGGTGTGCCCTGGAAAGAGTTTCAAGGGAAAGGTCTGGTTGGGCACTTTTGGCCTGAGGTTCCCAACCCCTGAGATATTGTTTTCTGCTGTCATTTGTTCAAAGGAGCTCCTACTGTGGTAAGTTCTGCCCTCTGTGAGTCTTCTCAAAGGCCAGAATCTCTTTACTGTGTGATCTAAGAAGCAATATCTGTGTGGTTACCATCTACATCAGTGCATCTATTGAATGAACAGTAGATTATCCTACAGTAAAGGGAAAACAAAGTAGTTTCAACTGCTCCTTCATATTAAATCAAGTTAGACTTCCAAATCCAAGGCTTAATAAATGAAAAAATTGATTCAGAGTGTGGAAATTAATATAGTAAGAATTACCTCTTGCTTATTGGCGAGGTATGCCTTGGTTTAATCCATATTATTGATTCAGATGTAAAGTGACTGACAGAAAATGATGGCTCCTACTAAATGAAATATAGCAACAGTTCATGGAAACCATCCTCTCCTCACCTAAAAAAAGAAAATACTGAAGATGCTGAAGCCAGTAGGCTGCCACTATGTTCCCTCATTATTCCTTTTTCTATACTCGTATTTTACATTTATAACTAACAATGCTTGCCGTTTTGCTGTGCCTAGGTATTGCAGAAGTGTAGCTAATCAAGAGCAGTAAAGAACGAATTACAATGCTGGAGAAATAAGAGAGAGAAATTCCCCCTTCCGCCCAGAACAGGATCTAACAAACCTTTCATTAAGTAAACCTGTTGGCAGAATTGTCCTTCATTTGTCCTTCATTCTTCCATTTATGGTAGTTACAGTCTCTGTTACACCTATCCACTGCAACCTGAAGTCCCGTCTATAAAGTTCTGCTATGCTCTTCAAATAATTCTACTTTTGTAACAGAATGCTTCAGGAATCAAACACAGAATGTGTGCATATGTTTATGCTGAACTTATGCTGAACTGCCAAGGGTGCATCCTGCTCTGGGTAAGGAGTGCTTCCTGTGTTTGAGAAATTAGTCAGCTGCCTGCCCTGGACAGGGTTGTAGCCAAGATGGTAGCTTACATGTAGCCTATATGTGCATTTAACATTTAACATCCATCAGGTACCTTCCAAGGAGGAAGGAAGCCCAAGCTATTAACAGTCATTTTTAACAAGCAAATTTCCCAAAGAAGCTATTCAAGTTTTTACAGGGAACATCAGCCTATACAGACATTTGATAGGCTCAACTGTGCCGCATAAAGGCCTGGACTCTCTACCTTCCCGTAATTACATCACTTCAAGTATGATGTGACAAGCACTTTCTGTACAATCAGCAAGAACTAAATATCTTGTCTTCTGATAACTAAAAATAAGTATGCCTCATCCTGTTTGTTACTATTGGAAACTCTGAACTTGAAGTTACCACCCTAAAACTGAAATTGCTAAGCTGGCATGATGAATACTAAAGTTGCTAACTTCTGCTGAGAGAGACTTCTAAGGCCTAAGGTCTACTGAATATAAAATATGATGCTAAAGCTATTGATTATTGATTGACTGTATAAAACTATAACACCTGTTATTTTACAGGCTTTACAGAGGACTTAACCCAAAGTCTTCCCTCTGATCAGCTATTCGCTGCTTCTTGTAGACCAGAGGTTGGGAACCCTGGGGCAGTCTTAGCCAACAGAACCATTTCTTCCCCAACCATGCCCAACTAGGTGACATCAGCTGATGGAAGGGGGGCAAAGTTCAATCCTGCTAGGTGCTGCTTTGCCAATGTATTCCTGGCAGAACATGAGCTGGCAAAACAGACCTCTCCCACCATGAGTCAACTTTGACAAGTGGGTGGGATGCCATCATGTCAGAAGATTGACTTGTGGGTGGTCGTGCCTACCTGATGAAGTCTGTGGAAGGGAGAGAGAAAGGTCGGCCCACTGAGGTTCCTCACCTCTATTGTAGACAGCTGCCAAGCATTGACAATTTGGCTTCACTCTGCTGAGATTTTCCTCTTCTCAGCCATCTCCTATTCCATCCTTGGACAGCAACTCCTTGCTTCCATTGGAACTTTTCAGCTGTCAGTCCTCCTAGGGCTCAGTTAGAAGTAAACAAGCAGTATTTTCCCTCATTCTGTTGACTATTCACAAACCAAATAGCTTTTACATATGCATTTGAACACTTACATAACCTTTACAGCTCCTCCACAGCACCCAAGGCTGGCCAAGTTATTTTGACACCTGAAACTGAAAATCCCACAAATGCCTCTCCCTGGTATTAAAAATAATATAATAATATATTGTGTAACTAACAATTCAGACAGGTACCTGAAAATTTGATATTTTCCACCTGCTGAAAATGTTTTTTTCCTTTTGCCAGGCAGTGTTGGTGATTTATTCTGTGTTTTATAATTTTATGATATTTTCATAATTGTATGGCATATTGTCATGATTTATTTTTTCTTTAAAAATGAATTAATGGCTTGTGAATATTCTCCCCCCAAGAAACAATGCTGACCCTTTCATGACAACCAAAATCAGCAGTCTGAAGCAGCTGCCTCATTTTGCATAATGATAGTGCCAGCCCTGTTAGTACCAAAGAAGCAAGCGAAATCCTTCTTCAGCTGTCAGCCGAGCTTTATATTACACATGGAAATTCATTGGCCATTAAACATTACACAAACAAAAAGCCTCAGCTTGCCTTCAAGTGTGAACTCAGCAGGAAACACAACCCATCCCAAGCCTAAGGTCACCTAACCATTGCCATACTCATTTATTTATTCCCTTAAATTTATAAAACCACCTTTCATCATTCTGATCCCAGGATGTGTTACAACTAACTACATTGTGCATTTTTTCTTTTCCCACACCAGGTACAACCTTTGGCTCTCCAGACGTTGCTGGAATGACAGCTTCCATAATCCCTAGCTATTGGCAATGCTTGCTGGTGGGACTTGTCGTTCAGCAACTTCCAAGGGGCCAAAAGCTCTCCAGATCTGTCCTACCCTTCAAAAATGGGCACAGAAGTTGAGCTGGTATTGAATTGGAATCATTGAAGTATAACCTGAAACCTGTGTCAAATTCCATGCTCAATGTGTCTGTGCTCAAGGGCATGATTCTGTTACTTGCAAACAAACAGATCGCCAAATGGGCGAGTTAAACCAACAGCTTCACTTTGCTTGGTCAACAAACAAGTAGTATGGAACCCAAGAGGCACTGCCAAAAAATAAATGAGCTATTGATTAACATTGTACTGAGGTTAATTAGGTTTGTGTTTGGACTTATTTTCAGCATTGCTTACTTTTTTTGTCCTAACTTTACAGAGAGTGTAGTGAATCGGTAAGAGTGGGAGGAACATTAAGCAAATTTTCCAACCACCTCGTCCCCCTTCAGGTTCTTTCTTTCTTTATTTCATCTGTATACCACCTGCAGATCGCAGGGTAGCTCACAACATAAAAATACAAAATGAGAATGCCCCACACTAAAAATCAGATGTCCCACACTAAGAAGCAGCCAGCATGCTTTGCTCCCTGCTTATGCCCTGTATCAGTGACCATTTCTCTTCAGGAAACAGTAGTTTTATCTACTATACAGAACTAACAGGTCGGTTCACAGTGCATGCAGTGAGATTTTCTTAAATGCAAGTGCTATGCTCAAATGTAAAAGCAAGCTATCTGTGGAAACAGAAGACTTCTATTATGCCCCTTATAATACGCCACCATTGGGTGAGTGTAACCCCAGAACAAATTATTTACGTTGTCTTCAGAAGAAGGAATATATAATGCAAGGTAAGCCTAAGGTGCAAAAACAGGCATACTCTGAGGGTTTTTATACAAGAATGTGATGAAGCATTACCTACCTACAGATGAAGGTGAAGTAGAGAAGCTTCTGGTCAAACAGATGTTGCTTTAAGATTGTTTGAACAGTTGAAGTATGAGAACAGAGCACATTCTACCTTAAATCATTTGTATACATACGGTTCTCTAACACAGCTTGTCATTTAAGTGGTTTTTAAACACACACATCTCACATGTTTCATTTCCACCTTAATTTTTTCCAATGGCGCAATATTATTCCCCACAGTAAAGTACTCCAACCTGGTCCTTGTCCAATTTCCATACAACCTGCTCCTCCTCTCATGGCAAGGAATATTCCTGTGCTACATAGAAAATAGTAAGCCATTTGAATCTAAAGTCCTTTTTTCCAACTAAAAGGGATGAAATATAGGGACAGAGGCAAATTTTGTTTTGTCAAGATTTTTAAGCAAACTCACACCTCCTGGATTAGTACATGGTTTAGAACATTAATTATCATTTGGATTTTGCACTTTTCTGATTTTTCTGACATAGTTCTTTATTCCAAAAAAAATGTGCATGCAAGATAATTTTGTTTCAAAATGTGTACATCAAGATAAAACATGTATTTAAATACTTTTTTAAAAAAAAATCCACAGATTAATGAGAAAATGAAATGGAGTGGATTTATGAATGAACACAGGCCAGTAGCATTCTAAACTGTCCTTCTCTAATAAATGAAGCTCAGATTACATACCAGTAACAGCTGGGTTACTTTCAACTATTTCAATATAAGCAAATGCATGGCTCCTCAGTGTTTTACAATGAACTTCAATTAGAACCTCCAGATGCTGTACATTTTGCACTATTACTACAAATAGATAAATTGCTAGGAGTGTGTCAGACCACTGTGATGTATAGTAGAGGACTGTAAAAGCAGTACAATGGCAAATAGAATGAAAGCACTTTAGATCCTTCCATATGTAATTTAGTCAAGGGATCTGTCTGTTGCAACTTGGAACAGACACTTTCAAAGGTTGCTTTCATGCTGCCTAAATATGACTTCAGCACAAGGCAGCCTTGGCCCCCTGGGTTCCATTGTGAATAAAGATGGGATATAATTTCAATACATGTGTGCATACATTTTGCTTTTAGTCTGTGCAATGCTATTGATTCTGTATAAGCAACAACAGTTTTACATTGATGGATAAAACTGCCATTCAGAGCCAGATTTCAAGCATGGAGGCAGAGGAACAAGATCTGTAGCTATATCTGGAGGGTCTCAGGAGTCCTGGAAGCCCATTACCACAAGGAAGAAAACTATATTGCACATCATGCTTAAGAAGCTTTATGCAAATATACTCGTCTGTATGAATGTAGGTATATGGTGCATCTAGATGTGAGATCTGCATTAACTAAAACAGGTCATGCAGTGAGAGCAAAGGCAGTTCCCAATATCCCCTAAGTACAGGTAGGAAGAGCAAACAGGCTGACAGAAATATAAAGAGCTTAAACAAATTGAACTAAAAAAAAGAAGCAAATAACACTTGGGGGGGGGGTCAGAACAGACAAGGCCTTTCATGTTGATTTTTTAAATCAAAAGAGGAATCGGATGGAGGGTGATACAGGTTTCAGCCCCAAATAAATTAAGCTTGAGCACTGTTCTGAGCAGGCAATTTTAATTAACTGAAAAACTAATCCTCCATCAGAGCCATATTAATCTGAACTGTCCAGTGTTCTAGTCGAATGCCTTTTTTTCTAGCAAAGCAAAAGGCGATGAGTTGAGTCATATCAGCAGCATCCATATTCTTTTCCTAACCCTCCATGAACAATACACACCTCTGCTGTTGTATTACTACTATGGATGCCACCTGAAATATTTTGTTCTCCAGAATATTGGTATGCATACTTCTGCTGTCCTAACAAAACTTGGGCTCAGTTTTCCATACACCTCGCTCTGAATACGCAGACAATTTCCAACCTTTTGCTGACTTCTAGGTAGTGGAATCAAGTGATGCTATAACTAGAAAGGTGTGCATCTAGCTTTCAAGTGGGACAGGGGGCGGCCTTTGGTTGATCTTATTGACATCCAACACCCTTTTAGAATGTGGCTCGTTTGGTTTTTTTTTTTAATTGGGTTGTTGTTTTGGGTTTGATTTGATATGTTATGGTCTTGTTTGTGAACCACTCTGAACCTCCAGGTATAGGGCAGTGTATAAATTGAATAAATCATCATCATCATTTTTGAAGATAAAATATAATAATCATATAAGCTGAGGTGTCTTTAGAAGGAAGGCATATACTGGTCTACTGATATACCAGTAAATAAATAAATGAACTGCAGTACTAGGCCAACCAGGCCATACAACAACAGTCACATGACCTTGCAAGGAAAACTCTAACTTTATGACAATTCATCCACTTTTACCTCAATACCATTCTGATGCCTTAAGCCTAAGCAACATGGTTGGCATTAATGATCAGGCATTAATGCCATTCATTCTGTAATAGCAATCCTACAACACAGATATTTGCACAAAGGATGCCTAATCCTAAATTATCTAGCTTTTTTGCCCATATAACCCCCTGTCAAGGCTGCTCTGCTTCATTATTGTCTTTGCAAAGCACAGCTGTATTTCTTCCGAGTACAGCATCATACCTGCCTAGCAAATAGGTGTTTCAAAATGAAAGCATTTTTCATTTCCAGGAAAGCTAACCACATTCCTGGAAAACAACCTTGATTTATAATCCTGTAACTGCTGTTCAAGTTACTGCTGTTTCACCATTACCAAATCATGAATTCTTAGAGCTCAGTGGTGATAGATGCAGAAAAATTAATGAACTATAGGCTTGCTTTTATTTATTTCTTAACAGGCATGAAGGCAAATTCAAGTCCCCTTGAAAGTACATCTGGCTGGGCTTGGGAATTAGTATGGGCAGCTTTTGCAGAGTATAGTCATTATTAGATATTACTGTCACATGAAATGAATATATGTATGGAAAGGGCAGCAACATCTCAGCACTAGGCCTAAAAGAGCTCATGTAAAACATAAAATTGAACTCCTATTTTTGTTGGGTCAAGATATCACATATAAATTGTCATGAGGTGGGGCAAGGGTCATTTGTTTGACCAATGCACCATCTCAAATATTGTTTCAGAGTTCACAAAAAGGATCGTAGGAGCCTGCTGAAAGATTTCTAAGTTTCTGGCTTTGGTTGTTTGAGTCAATGAGCTCAAAAACTGAATTAGAGGTTTTTCAGTTAAGGTAGGAGAGGGGAATGGCTGTCTGGTAGTATGTCCCTTGGGATTGGGGGGTGGGGCATGACTAAATTAAGGAAATGGGCAGCCAGTTCTCCAATGTCTGAAAATTAGGATTTTCTTTTCCATGTATGCCTGGAGGAAAGTTTTCTCATTTGTCTTCTTCCTGTTGCTAAAGGAATTATTTCAAAGCTAGAAAAAGAGGAAATGTTTCTCATTAATATTTATCCAAGGTTTAAGACTTCTTAGAACCACCTTGAATACAGAGATATAGATCAGCATGGTATCGTAGCAGGGACTTAATCTCTTGATTAAAGTGGTGCATCATGCGAGGAAAAGTGCTCTATGTAAATTCCAAGTGCAGAGAATTAACTAATCTTAAAATTCACTTTTTAAGGAATAAGCTGTTCCATTAGTTGTTTGTTAACTATCCCAAATTCTTTTTGGATGACTCTCCAACAGATCTTAGGGAAATCACCTCTTGCTACATATAAATTAATCATAAGACAATGTTTTCCACTGATTTATTGCTTCAGTGGCAGGAAACTCATTCATTTATCTTCCAGGCTCCATCGGGACTATACTTTCAAAGCAGTTATCCTACCACTTCAAACAGCCAAGGCTTCCCCCAAAGAATCTTTGAAACTGTAGTTTCTGAAAGGTGCAGAGAGTTATAGGGAGACCCCTGTTCCTCCTATGGTACTACAATTCCCTGAGTGGTTTAACAATCAATCCATATTGCAAGGTAACAGCTATATCTAAAAACACAGTCACAAACACTCAAAGATAGGAAGAGGGAGCAGATATGGTTACTACAGCCAGAACAATTTCTGATGTAAAGCCTAGAGTTCATAAACAAAAGCTTCACAGCAAATTCCAAAACCAATTGGATAAAGGAATAAATAATTTTGGACAGTCATCCCTTCCAATACCTAGTATGACTCTGAATTCATGGCAGCATAAGAATCTTAACCATGGTAAGATTTTGTTTCGTTTCTTTAATTGACATGGGTCACTCTTTGGTTAGTATGATTGGATTTGCACTCGAACAATAGCCACATCCCATGAGGGACATCCTAATGTAATTATGACTGATTGGATTGCATTGCCAAAGGTCACATCCTGTGCATATGACTTGCAACATCATCTCCATAGACGTGACCAATTTGTATCCTTCATCTAACTTTTCCCCAGGGCAGGCCTCTTGCAGCCTCTTTGTTCTGGCTTCAGCACAACACAAGCAGAGGCTCTTACTTGGAAGTAAGAAAGAAATCTTTATTCAGGCAAGTAAGAGTACAGGCTTGACAGCAGACAAGAGTACTGGCTTGGCAGCAGACACAGAGTGCTCAGGAGTCACAGTTCAGGAGCAGGGCAAGAAGTTCATAATTGGACAGAAGCAACCAAGATATCCCAACAAGCTTCCCTTCCCTTCCTCTCCTGCCAAGCTTTTAAAGGTACGAGGTATGGTGCACTCACTTGTGGGACTCTCTTGCCTTGTGGGAATATCAAGATTGCAAGTGCATGATGTGTCGGCTTTGTTAGGTCTGCTCCCATTTGCAAAGGTAAAGGTAAAGGGACCCCTGACCATTAGATCCAGTCGTGGCCGACTCTGAGGTTGCGGCGCTCATCACACTTTATTGGCTGAGGGAGCCGGCATACAGCTTCTGGGTCATGTGGCCAGCATGACTAAGCCGCTTCTGGCGAACCAGAGCAGCACACGGAAATGCCGTTTATCTTCCCACCGGAGCAGTACCTATTGATCTACTTGTACTTTGACGTGCTTTCGAACTGCTAGGTTGGCAGGAGCAGGGACCAAGCAACAGGAACTCACCCCGTCGCGAGGAACCGCCGGCCTTCTGATCGGCAAGCCCTTGGCTCTGTGGTTTAACCCACAGTGCCACCCACGTCCCTACATCTGCAAAGGTAGTGCTTGGTTAAACTGCACCCTCTTGTTCAGGATCCAAGCCCTAATCAAAGCCCTCCCCAACCTCCACTGAGGCTCTCGAGTCCTCCGGGAGCTTCTAGGAAGGAGCTGGCATCTCTGGCTCCTGCTTCAGAAGTGATTGGAGTCGGGGTGGAAAGGTGAGATCTTCCCCCCTCCAATCCAGGTTCACAGGCCCCACTCCCCTGTTTCCTCTTCATCCTCCTTCAGAGCCTGCCAGCCCAAGCCCAACAGCACTGCAGGGCTCATAACAATCTTTGCTTTCATTGCAAAGTGAACCAAACTAAAGCCATTTTTTAAAATCATATAGCCAATATCGGAGTAGAGCATCTTTCAGCCCATCAGCAGGAGCACCATATAAAGCCCATTACAATAGTCTAATCAGGAGGTGACCATAGCATAGGTTACTATGGCAAGGCTATCCTAGGAATAGTTGTAGCGGGGTGAATCAAACATAGCTTAGAATACCCATGCGTTCCGTGGAACTCTCTCCCAATGGAGATCTGACAGGAACCCTCCTTTCAGAATTTCAGGCACATGACAAAGACTTTCCTATTTCAGCAGTCATTTTAAGGTAGTTTTCCATTTTTACGATGAATTGCAATTCATCATACCGCTTAGGAATTCTTACTATTAAGCAGTATATAATAAATATTTGAAATAAAAATAAATAAAATAGGCACTCCTAGCTTCTGAAAGCACCTGGCCCTCAAGTGACAAAGCTGGAACCAGAAGTAACCCCAGGTACCTACTTCTTCATGAGTACAGCACCTTCCGGAATCAGTCGTCTGCTTAAATGCAGGCCATGGGAATGATTCACCAACTGCACCTCTTCCTTGTTGGGATTAAGCTTCATTTTATGGGTTCTCATCCAAGCCATTACTGCCTCCAGGCACTAGTTCTGCAGAGAGTTTTGGGAAATACAGCTAGGCACCATCCACATTTGGAAATAACAACAATGATTACTAGCTTCTGTACTGCTGCACATAATATAACTTTATAGTTCATAAACACACCAGCTGAGAAATTATTCATAAAAGCACCTAAAATCATTAGAAACTGACAAAAAAATAAAATCAGAACAAGCCCTGCTCACAGGCTTTTATACTAAAGGAAATGTGTCGCTTACTTAAAGATGGAACATTAACTTAATGTATGTTAGTGATCTCTATCTCATGTTCATTATGTACATCATTCCTCATGCCTGACAAAGTTTATGACATCTTGAATAACCCAAGGAAGAGTGGTGGAGAGAGAAATGAAGGATGAAATCTGCTACTCATGAGAAAAGAGATAAATTTTGTGGAAGTAATTTATTTTGACACACACACTAGGCAGTATACTGTGTCAGATTCTTATAAAATTAATGGCAAGAATATTCATTTGAGAACATCAGGTTTTTGAATTTAATTTAAATTATTTTTTGCCAAGTTAAACCATTGAAGTTTATTTTTCTTACAGTGGCTTCTGTAATATTTAAGATTTTTATGAATGTTTGCATTACTGAAAAACAGAGTAACTATCTTCCAAAAACATTTTCATTGTTAAATCTGTATTGAGGCTACAGTACTACATTCAGTTACATGAAAATAAGCCCCATTAAATTCAGTAGCACTTTGGGATAGTTTAGCAAATAAACATCTAATTAACTTTGAGCAGAGAGTTAAGCAAATGTTTATATACATTACTGAATCAGAGTTGTAAGTGCAATTTGAGTATGTGAGGCATTGTCCCAACTACTTTTCACTGAACTTTACATATTTTAGAACACATAAAATTTACTGGTTGATAAAAGTGATAAAAGTGGCTACTCAATTGTTGGCTGCAATCCTATGCAATGTGTACCCTTACTTAAGTAGGACAAAATCTTGTTCAACTCAACAACTCTGAGTAATATGTAGGGTAGGGAACTTCATCACTGTGAACACTGCCTCTAGACTGCCACAGAAAATGTATGTAATACATCTGTATATCCCAAGACAAACCACCCTTTTGACCTTACCCTGTAGCCTTTTTTGTGCCTATTAAAATACTCTGTGCTGCTTAATTTCTTGGCTGTTTCCACTCAGCTTCCTAAATCTCCTCCTTCCCCCTCCCAGGAGTGCCAGCTTGGTCCCACAACTGTATGTGCCCAGGGCCATGGGTGCCATGCAACGTGCATGGCCCTGGCACCAAAATGTGTGGGTGCCCAGGCCATAGGGAATTTTGTAGGTGCTTGGGCACCCACACATTTTGATGCTAGGGCACCCCAGGGAATTGGCACCTACCTACCGTCCCTGTCCCTTTGATACATAGGTCAGCCTTCATCAGCATGATGCCCTCAAGGTATTTTGCACATGTTGCATCATTCCTGACTAATGGCCATGCTAGCTGAGGCTAATGGAGAGCTGGAGTCTGAAACATCAATGCCAGCTAGAATGGCCAATGTCCAGGGATGATACTCCTAAGTGTCTGGAGTACAGCATGTTGGGAAATTCTGCCCTATGGTCTTGTATGGTGCTCCTTCCAGCCATTAGGATTCCTCACTTCCCTAACATAGGAACCATTTTTTGCCCGTATTGCTGTTGCAGAAGTCCTCTCTTTCAAGCAATCAAGACATTCCACAGTAGCCACAGTGGAAAATGCATCAGACCTTCACCAAGGAGACTGGGATTCTAATGCCTGGTCAGTGAAGTTCACTGGATATCAATGGGAATAATTAACAAATGAATTCCTGGAGGTGAACCATAGATATGCCTCATTTGCTTTGTGACCGCTGCTGCTGTGCATTCATTGTTGGTGTAAGCCACTCTGAACTGTATATAAATCAAGGTAAATCCAGTCTAACATGTTTCTTCTCACTTGGATACCCATAACAAAGTGTATTAGATCAGTGTTTCCCAACCAGTGTTCCGCGGCACACTAGTGTGCCGCGAGATGTTGCCTGGTGTGCCGTGGGAGGGAGGCGGGCGAGTCGGGCGGCGAGAGGCGGGGCGGCGAGGATACGCATCGAGCCGGGGGCGGCTCCGCGGTGGTGGTGCCGAGGTTTCTCTCTCCATTCTCCCCTCTCACACACACACACAGGAAATAACACAGGATCAGCTGACAGGACCCGGCCAATGGGGCGGCGGCGGGGCAGCGCGCGCAAAAGGGAGGAGCGCGAGACAGCGGACGAGGAGGAGGCCGGCATGTCCGGGCAGCAGCAGCAACAACAGCAGCAGCAACTCCCGGCGACGGCTCCTCAAGCCCCGGGCAACCCTACTCCCTCACCGGCCTCGGCCGCCCTCCTGCTCCACCCGCCGCCGCCTCCCCCGTCGCCGCCGGCCACCTCAGCCCTGCCGCCGCCCCCTCCTCCGCCCGCTATCGCCGCCACCACCACAACAGCCGCCCCCGCCTCAGCTGGGCCCATGCCTGCCGGGAGCGGCGGCGGCAGCAGCAGCAGCAGCGCCCCGGCGCCCTTCCCTCACGGCGGCGACCCGGCCCTGAACGAGCAGGAGAAGGAGCTCAAGCGGCGCCTCAAGCGGCTCTACCCGGCCATGGACAAGCAGGAGACGCCGCTGCCGCGCTCCTGGAGCCCGAAGGACAAATTCAGCTACATCGGCCTCTCGCAGAACAACCTGCGCGTCCACTACAAAGGTAGAGGGACGGAGGGAGGGCGAGGCCAAGGCCACCGCCATCCCCAGGCCCCCTCCGCCTCTTCCTCCGAAAGGCAGGCTGAGAAACTCCCAGGGAAGCTCTGAACGTCTCCCCCGAAACCGCCGGGAGGCTTCGGTTGTTGCCTTTCTCCGCTGAGGTCGGTG
Organism: Podarcis bocagei; assembly: GCF_964188305.1. NCBI lineage: Eukaryota > Metazoa > Chordata > Lepidosauria > Squamata > Lacertidae > Podarcis > Podarcis bocagei. Next base: position 50,817,161 of record NC_138128.1, on the reverse strand, counting down.
GACCCCGAGCCTAGGCTTCCTTCCCGCACCCCGCTTTCCGAAGACCGCACACCAGTTGGGCCAGTACATATTCCCCTCCCGTGACTGGAGCGGAATAGCCCTTTCTCTTCTTCCCCAACCCTTGTCGTTGGAGGAGTCCCTCAGTCCCTCGCTTTGCTGCCTCCTCCCCCCCCACCCCCAAAGCTTGGAGGTTCCCCGGCAAGGGGGAGGAAAAAAAATTGAAACTTACACTTTCGTGCGTCCCTCCCGGCGTGACGCTGCGCGCTGACGTCACGGGGCTGTAATGGTGGTGTGCCTCGAGATTTTTTTCATCAAACAAGTGTGCCTTTGCCCAAAAAAGGTTGGGAAACACTGTATTAGATTATCACAATGGTGACTGAAATGCCTTGTGTACTTCTTGCTTCTTCCCAGCCCAATGTGCATCACACTTCCTGTCTATCCTAATCTGGACACAAGAAAAAAAGAACTTTGGGAAAGTTTTCTCCTATGTGCATGAGATGTCCAGAATCTACTAAATATATTCGTTTAAAAGATGGTACGGTGCAGGGAGGGAACCTCATTTTCTGGCAGCACAAATATTTGATTCTCTGTTTGCTCCTTTCTAATAATGGCACCAAATGAGAGATATCCTACACTAGAATCTTGAATATCTGGCTTTGAGTTCCTTGAAACAGTCATGAAACACCTATGAGCTTAAAAAACCGTTTTAGATTATTGCCTCCTCTGCTATCTAAACTGCAGTAGTAATTGCAGGGCTTTGAATATGCTTTGCTTCACAAAGCTATATTGCTTTGCACAGTGTGCAGCAAGGAGAATGTGAAAAGAATATTATGAAGTGATTGTCTCAATTATTTGGGAAACAACACTATATGCAGTAATTTTCTATCCACTAAGGAAATCTTAAAATGCCATGATATACTCCTGACACTCAGCCACACATTTTGGATTTGGCACCATGTTGTTGTTGCTTTTTCTGAGACAGGTTAATTTTCTACTTTAACAGTATTTATTCTCATTAATAACCCCTAGAGAGAGCACTTACGGAAAGTACGCTGAAAAGAAAACCTCCCTACCTTTTTTAAATTGTCTATTAGAATCAATTAAGGAGAGAAAGAAAACCACTTGGCTTCGCAGGTCTACGTTTAAGTGTTATACAATGGCATATTCATTTGAAAATACTTTGATAGGGGCTGATTCAAAATATGACTGGGTTTACATATAGTTATCCTGAGGTAAGGAAGTCTGAACTCATCCTCTGATTGGTTTATACATTGCAAGGCTTAAAATCAAAATCTCATGTGAATGAACAACCCTTGGCTTGATCAGTGTTATCTCACATATTGTAAAATGAATTATTCTTTAAAATTGTGGGAGATTGTAGTCAAATATAACTATGCACATCTCCACCCCCAATTCCTTTGAGGGCTGCACTTTGCATTAAGTCCTAAGTATCTGAATTTTCAGGGACACGGGTGCGTCAAACCACAGAGCCTAGGACTTGCTGATCAGAAGGTCGGCGGTTCGAATCCCCGCAACAGCGTGAGCTCCCGTTGCTCGGACCCTGCTCCTGCCAACCTAGCAGTTTGAAAGCACCTCAAAGTGCAAGTAGATAAATAGGTACCACTCCAGCGGGAAGATAAACGGCGTTTCCGTGCGCTGCTCTGGTTCGCCAGAAGCGGCTTAGTCATGCTGGCCACATGACCCGGAAGCTGTACGCCGGCTCCCTTGGCCAATAAAGCGAGATGAGCACCGCAACCCCAGAGTCGGCCATGACTGGATCTAATGGTCAGGGGTCCCTTTACCTTTTTATCTGAATTTTCACCATCAAGTACAGCTACAACCTTTGCCAAATGCAGTTGGCCAAACACCTGTAGTTGATCCCAAAGACTCAGGATTAGACATGGGGGGAAATACATGCAGCAAGTTCCAGCATAAAAAGCACCAAGCATCTTGCATCAGCAGTCCACCCCACAACCAACAAATGGTAATGATGTTCTCAAAGCATGCAGACATCATGTTGTATTAAAATGACACTGGTCCAACAAATGACTAGATTTTATTTCACTTCTTTGTCTCATATTTCTTCTCCAGACAAGGGCAAACATTTTACCTGGATCTATTTGTAACACCTTTTTCTTGGAAACTGAGAACAGAAGTGATTTTCCCCCCTATTGTTTTGTAACAGGCTTCACAGCCTCACTGTATTATTAACAGGCCACCCATTGTTAAAAGCTGATCTACTTCCTTGTTTACTCAACAGAGTTCAGCAAGTTTTGTTGCATTCTGCAGCCCCTACTGCAATTACAGTAGTATACAGTTCAGTGGATAGTTACAGACTCACCTGAGTTCCTTGGGTTCAACCATCTCACACTGTGGAAGCTCATATCATTACGGTAAGAACTACAGCCCTTGGTGACAATTAAACTACAAGGCAAAGCAATCGCCACAGATTATGTATACAATGGCATGTGATTATATTCTGAAATACGTGTTTATCACATGCCCCCCTTCTTTTTGTCTGCAATGTTTTACAAGCAAGTTTTGTATTAGAAAGAGTTTAAAGTTGCAAATGACTCCTGTATTCATGTTTTTATGAGATGCATTTGCTTGCAGAATGAATGGTGCGCAACATATGTCTGCATTCAGCTGAGTGTTGACTTTAAAGAAGGGAATGACGGAGAAGATGACAATTGAGAGAACAATCCTACACACAAGAAACTGACATAAAGCAAACCTGTGTAAATTAAGCTGACATAAAGTTACACCATGTTCAGTCTTTGTTCAAGACAAGGGCTACAGCTGATTGAGCTAGTCTAAGCCTGTCAGAGGGGAAACAAGCTTTTTGTTTGAGTGCTTGAGTTACACAATCCTTTGGGGAGGCTTAACATATGCCTGGTTGCTAAATCACATGACCAAGCTGAACAGGCTTAGGATCCAGCCTAAGTTCCCCCTCTCTGATCCTGTCCCCACCACACCCCCGAAAGCCCTTTTCTCGTGGTTTATTCATGCTGGTTTAAGATCCTCCAGGCATGGCTTAGTCAGCTGGAATGAGAAAAATACACCAATACATATCTGACTGAGCCAAAGATGAGGGAGTTAAGATGGTGTAGGCTGGCTGCACCAAAAACCTTCTAGCTCAGCTGGAGATCCACTGGATCCTAACCTTCCCATCCCAGGAAATTTTGCTCTAGGATTGCACCCTTAATGAGTTACATCTTTGTTGCAAACTAGGGGATATTTCTTTTGCTAAGGCACGCTTGGCAAATCCACACCATGATCAACTCCCACCCGGAAACCAATGTCCCCACTGTGGAAGGGCATGTGGATCCAGAATTGGCCTCCACAGCAGGGACACGGACTTAGAAAAAATATTGGGGGGGGGCGGGAAAGCTCATGAATAATAAATAAGCTCATGAATATGCAAATAAAGTGGCTCCGGCCCTAAATAGGGCAAGCCACGCCCCCCAACCAGCCGATTGGCTGGCTGGGAGGTGTGGCCAGTCGGGATTCCCCTGTTCTCGCGGGATTTCCGGCAGTGCCTCCGATTAGGGCGCGCGGCTGGCTGGCTGGCGAAGGAGCAGGTGAGGAGGAGGCGGGGGACGGCGGCGGCGCTCTGCTGAAAGGGTGCCCGCCCGAGATTATTGGGGGGGCTGAGCCCCCCAAAAAAATTTTTTGAGGGGGCTCGAGCCCCCTCAAGCCCCATGGAGTCGGCGCCTATGCTCCACAGTCACTTACGGACTCACTGTTAAGACCGTGTTTATGGAAGACAATCTTACTTGGCTACGAGTGATTGCCAGAGAGAAGAATTTCTTTTGCTCTGCTGTCTTATTTTAGCATGCTGGCTGATACTTTTTAGGAGACAGAAAGAAGCTCAATCCATTAAAACAAGCCGAGTCAGACAAATCTTTGAATCCAAACGTGTTATGAGACTGTCACAACAATGGAGCAGAAAATTACACAAGTTCTTGCAGCAATTTAGCACACAGTCTGATTTTTGTCCCTCATTTTCTTGACCCTGGCCCTTTTGCTGAACAATACTGCTTTATACACATTATTTATGGAAACTTCACCCAAAATATCAGTAGTTCAAAGTCATGAGTCAGTTTCTGCAATGTGAACAAAGCACACTCTAAACAAAGTGTGTGCTTTCAATTCCCAGCAGGGATTCAAAGCCTAACTTATTAGAGCATTATCTCAACCTCCCACCTATTGAGCTGCCGCTGGAATGTTCAGTATTCTGCTTTTTCATATAGGCACTAGAATTTTGTGTTCCTGGTGGCATTTCAACTCACCAGCTCTCCTTCTGATTATGCCATTCCCAGACGATTATAAGTCAGGACTGCCAGATTAAAATACCAACACTAATGAAAAATTTGGAAGCTAAAGCTGCAGTCCCATACACATTTACCTGCAAATAAGCCTCACTGAACTCAGAAGGACTTGCTGCCAAAAAAACATTGTGCTGTGAGTGTTTCAAAGAAGGAAACCTCATTCCATTAGACCTGGTGTGACCCAGGACAGCATGGGCAGTCAACATGCTACTCTGCAGGTATTGTTAGGCTCCAACTCCCATTAACTTCAACCGGCATGGCCAGTGGCCAGGGATGGTGGAAATCCACCAACATCTGGAGGGCACTACATTGCTACTCCTGCATAAATACAGCCCATCATTAGGATGTGATGGTGGCCTTCTTTGCATTGTAAACATACACATCCTAAAACCCAACCAAGCTCAGGAGCTATTGGTCATTCAAGCCAGATACATATTTGGTTTTGGTCCCAGTGTGCTTAGCATGACCCAGATCATTCTGTGTCCATGTCAGAGTTTTGATCAGCATTTTAGTGAGTTAAGATCACCCAGTAGAAAGCTGGATTGAAAATCATATTGTCCTAAATGTTTTTTCCAGTACAAAATGCAGCAGTTTTGCCCATCTCCAATGTTCAGTTTAGAACATCTAATTAAGTAAGTGTGTGAATACTGGGCAAGAGGCACAAGTAAGGCACATTGAATCAGCTTCCCAGTTTCTCAGGACACATGTTTGTGACTGCATGCTGGAAAACACTCACATTGTGGGCACTTCCTGCATGTGGAAAACTGATACATTGGGGAGAAAACTCAGTGTCTTCTAGTGTGGTACAAGCCCACGAGAGGGGTGAACCATGTGACTTCCTGCACTTGAATCATGTCTATGTCTGACTGTCTCAAGTACTGAAACCAGGGGTGTCTAGAATTATTATTTCAGTTGCACCAGTGGGCACAGTCTCCCCAGTATTAACCCCTTCTTTCCTGTATCTTATTTTCAACCCACACTTAGAAATTTCTGAAACGCTACTCTGTAAATTCATTCTTACAGTGCATCTCACACATGGCCTCAGTTCAGACATAATGCCAAACTATCATTTGGCAATCAGCTGTTTCCAAAAGGTCTTCCCCCTCTCCCTTCACTAACTATGGCACCAAAGCACTAACTGAAATTACTGTTTGAAGTGGGTTTGTGTAGTTTCACCAATTCAGACATCACAGAAAACTATGGTTAGAAAACTATGGCAAAAGCTAGGAAGTGGTGGAGCAAACCAATGTGCAAATGGGGTAAGGGGAGAGAAGAGGGCAGTGGAAGGAGAGCATGAGTCAAAGGAAAGCTCCCAGTGCCAATCCATAGCCTTGAATCATAGTGAAAAAAGGTAGAATCCCAAGATATCTGACTCTGAAATATTCCCTTTCCTCCAGCCAAAACATGAGCTGTAGCCAATGTTTATTCTATGGCTTACCACTCATGGTTTGCTTGGTGCTGATAAACCATTAGTTCAAGTTCAAATCACATGCTAAATGAAACCATGGCTTAGCTCACAGCAGTGTAGCAGCAGGAGGACTTGAGGAGGAGCGAGGCAGGCATCATCTCCTCTCTGGAAGCCTGTATGCTTACATGTTCACACCAAGCCATGGTTTGGTTTAATGTTACGTATGAACTAAGACAATGGTTCGAGACTGCCAGGGTTTCCACTAAATCTGGTGGGTAAGATAAGTAGAACTGGGCACGAACAGCACACTGAGGATACCTTCTACCAAATTGCTAAATGACCACACTCAACCATCCCCCAAATAGCATAGGGACAAAATCGATCCCCAGAGACTACCACAGCATAAGTGCCAAGGAGAAGAGCTATCATCTTCCAGAACTGCCTTCTGGATCTGTCAAGACAGGGAGCAATGTGATGCCTCCAATTCCCACCTCCAACAGCTGGTCCAGAAGGATGCCTCAGCTAATGGTTGGGAACATATGCACAGCTTTGCTCATAGCTATTCTCAGAGGTGAGCTATGCTCTGCGTTTTCCATTTACAGTAATAATTAAGCAGCCAGAAGAAAGAGTCAGACTGCAAAACAAGCTGTGAATTTCATACATTGGCATCCACCCACCAAGCAAGCACAGACATCTGAGACGGTACAAATAGAGATAATGAACTGGCCATTAGCAATGGAACTGATGATGAAGCTCCTAAAAGTGCCAATGGTGAGCAAGAGACAGTGTGTGTGTGTGTGTGTGTGTGTGAGAGAGAGAGAGAGAGAGAGAGAGAGAGAGAGAGAGAGAGAGAGGAAAAAAATAATAATTCCCAAACAAATCACATTGGATTAATAAACTGAGCTGCACCAAGTTAACTTTTCTTCATCTAATCATCAGGTCAAAGTTGCACTGAGTAAAATCATCAGCTTTTAGGAGAGAAAACTGTGCTGACTCAGACGTTGGCCCAAAGTTTGCATAGGTATGGACAAATTCTGCTCAAGACTCGTAGCAACTGACAGCTCTTGAGCATAATGAGAAATCAAGTGTTTGCATCGAAAGATGAGCTGTGTCTCTCAAAGACCTTTTTATGCTGACAGGCCTATGCAGCTATTTAAAACTTTATTGATTAGTCAGTCGTTTTAATTATTTTGTACTGCTTTTAGAGGTGTTTTATGTTTTGTTGCCTACATATTGCTGTACACCATCCTGATATTTTAAAAGGTGGTGGCATAGGAGAGAACTCCTAGGGGCCAAGGCCCCTAATCCCCCTCCCCAATAAAATATTGGAGGGGGCCACCCCCACCCCAAGTTGATGGGCACTGCCATTCAAATGGTGTGCATGCTCCACGTCATGTGATGGATTATGCAGGGTGAAACTTAACTCCCCCCCTCATAATATTTTATTCAAATACCCCCTCCCCTGGGTGATATATAAAAACTTTTGTAAATAAGTAAAATATATGCCTGCATCTCCTTAGAAGTCAATCTTAGCAACTGGTGGCCTTAGGAATGGTGGCCTGGAATAGAAGGAAACCACAGTTACATTTCAGAATAGGGTGGCCATGGGAGCTGATGCCTTTTTAATAGTTGTCTGGGGGGGAAATGTATTTCAGCAGGCAAAGCTTGCCATGAAAACTACACCTGCTGATATTCCTCTTGTACACAAGTGCTAAGGATGCAGGAATCCTCCGCTCATTTTCCCTAGCGTTGAAAAGAGATTTGTTTTGTGCTGATTGCATTTGAGTCCCAGAAGACTTTGTTTATTGTAATGTAAATCGAAGACATCATGAAATCCATTACCAACCTGAACTCATGCCTACCTTATCCGCTTCAAAATTAGCACGAAACAAAAACAGTCTCTGAGCAGAACAGAGTGAAATAGGTGTGCGCTACAATCCTATACTGTATGTGTCTACTTGCAGGTATGCCCAATTGAGTTTGACGGTGCTCCCAGGTAAGCGCATATAGAGCTACAGCCTTAAATCTACTTCATTGTGCTTGTGATACAGTTTAAAAATAAATCATACTTGAAGCTTTTATGAGGATTGTCTAAATAGGTAGCCATTCCTAGAATGTGTTATATCCAAGATGAAACCTTATCATTTCAATTTGAACCAGTTGTTTTAGTTAACAGCAGTTAACTCCAAATATACACATTTATTTCTTCTTCCATTTTAGGGAAAGCAGCATAAGTATGGGGGGGTAGAATAAGTTTCCTTTGCTTGTTTTATTTTCAGCACAGTACTTGCATTCTTCTATCAGTTACCCACCTTGTGCATTTTCTCCTCTGAAGTTGAGATGAGCTGATCGAGCACCAATTAACATTGACACCACTCCCTCCATATCTGATAGCTGAGGATAAAAGAGATGCAAGCCACCAGTCATTTTTGCATTTTTAGCAGCACAATGTGGCACAAACTTGCAAAGCACTCATAAAACGGGTAGCTCTGCCTACCATTAAGTATCCAAGCTCAAAGTATGCCCATATTCTAGCAGCTTTTAAAAAACATCCATCCGTTTTTAAGTTGCCATGTTGTTAAGTAAAGTGTTGTGATTCACAGGGACACCAAACCATGTGGTGAAGTCCTACTGGGCCAGAGCTCTTTATCACAACTCAGAATGAGTTAACTCTTGACATCTTTGATGCCAATGGGGAAAGAAAACAAGAAAAGATGTTACATAAGATAACAGCATCTGGTCCTTACATAAATGAATATGTGAGTTTATGTTGCACTGAGATTTATGTGGTAAATCTCTCTTATTTTGATCATAACTGTCATGCATTCTCATGCTTTCTTACATCAAGACCAGGACCTGGTCCACCATCGTCACAAATTTGGGGGGTGGCAGCCCAGGAAATGACATTCTCTGGGCCAGCCTCTAAGTTGTAGAGATCCCTTCCCAAAGAGGTGAGCCTGGCACCTTCATTAGGTACCTTTCATCACATGCTGAAGAGGCAGCTCTTTACCCTGACCTTTGAGATATCCACAGAATCATAGAATTGTAGATTTGGAAGGGACCCCAGGGGTCCTCTAGTCTAAGCCCCTGCAATGCAGGAATGACATTTTAGTGTCGCATCCCATCCCATCCCCAGCTATGCCTCTGACCTGAACCCTTATATTCCAGCTTAATCACTGAGGTCATCTGCAAGAGCATTTTTAGTCATTCCCCGAGTTGGTGAGGCTCATTTGACAACAATGAGAAATTGAGTCTTCAGTGTCAACAGCCCAGTCCTGTGAAACCCCTTTCCAACACAGAATCAGCAAGTGCCTCCTATGCAAACTTTTAAACACCTGCTGAAAACATTTCTATTCCACCAGGTCTATGTAGGCAATTTAGCATATATCCCTCACGATGGTCTATTGATGTTTGTTTTTAATTTTTTTATTTCATTGCATGGTTTTATGATTTTATATCATTGCAAACCCTTGTGATATATTTTATGACACAGTGGTATATAATTATTTTTTTAAAATAAATAAAGGATTGGAGCACTGATACAGAAACTAAGTGGAGGAAAGCAGGCACTGTTTCAACAGGCAGCTGAACCCCGTATTCCAGCTTAGTCCAGCAAGAAATGCCTATTTGCTACTGAATTTCCATCCATTCAAACTACAAAAAGACAGTTTCTCTCACAAACCCTTCAGAGTCAGGCTGGCAGATGGATCGCTTACTCAGAAAACACCCTGCCAAGGAAACAATTTATATGTCAGGCGCCACATTCCCTCTTGGGTACTCTGCTGAGAGCTGGGAGACTCATGGTGGGCAGAGGGTAGGCCAGATAAAGTCCAAAAAAGAGAAATACATTTATCTCCTCTGTCTCCTTCCCAAATCCACTTCTCAGTCCTCTTCCAACTCTTCCCACCTTTCTTTATACGAGAGAAGTCAGAGAATTCCAGAGAAAAGGAAGCAGAAATTGCTGTGGTTTGCATGTTTTCTGTGGTCAGGGATAGAAATCATCCAAGTAAATACAATCAGTTCACACTGTTGCTGGAAGAAGGAGGATTTAAGTTTACAAACTTAATTATTTTTTCTAAACATTATGAAATGAATGTACAGTGGTACCTCGGGTTACATATGCTTCAGGTTACATACGCTTCAGGTTACAGACTCCACTAACCCAAAAATAGTGCTTCAGGTTAAGAACTTTGCTTCAGGATGAGAACAGAAATCGGGCTCCAGCAGCACGGCGGCAGCAGGAGGCCCCATTAGCTAAAGTGGTGCTTCAGGGTAAGAACAGTTTCAGGTTAAGTAGGGATCTCCGGAACGAATTAAGTACTTAACCCGAGGTACCACTGTAATTTAAATAGTTCCCTAAATTATGTCTGTTAGGTAAGTTCTTTTAAAAAGCAGACAGCAAGACAAGTAACATAGTATTTGGTGGAAATGAAACCGTAGCAGAAGAGTAACAGCACTGATGGTGATGAAGAAAAGTCAGAATGCCTGCTTACATTCCTATTTCATGCAGGTTTCCTTTTATCAGTCTGCTTTCATCGCATACAACCTATCAATTTCTCAAAGGCTGGCTCGATCATCAGGCAAAATGAGTCAATTGTCTCAAGCAGAAAGAATTGGGGGAATAGCAAATTTGCTCAATTCTTCTCCAACCCACATGGCACAAAACTCATCTATGGCTTTCCAAAGCAATCCCCTGCCTTCTTCTTCCTCTTTGCTTCTGCCCTTCCACCCCACTTCCTCCTCTTTCACACACACTCTTGTCAATTACTTTGCAACTCTAAAATAGCAGTAGCACTGGGCATGCCTCACCCTCCAGCTCCCTCCCTTTGCCTCAGGTTGAAGAAAGGCCGGTGGTCCTTCAGAGCAAGGCATTTTGGGCAAGGTGACCAAGGAGATTACGCACACTGTTGTGGCTTTGTCACTGCGACTGTCACTAGAAATTCTTTTTAAAATGTAGTTTAAAATTACTAAAATAACTTTAAACTTTTAAATATTTAAAAATATAATTTCTAGCCGTGGTGGCAAAGCTGCGGCTGCACAGGCCAGAATGCCCTGCTCTGAAGGACTCCTGGCCCTTCCTTAGACTGGGAGAGAGAGGCTGAGGCATAACAAGCACAGTCATTGCACTAACAAGGGCAGGAGAGAGAAGTAAGCTGTGTGCCTTATTCTCCCACAACTCATTCTCTCACACTTTTTTTTTAAATCACACTGGTGTTTCTCTCCATCTCTTTCCCTTTCTGAAAATTTTTTTTTAAAGCTGCCCTATCCTGAAAGACTGATGGCTTCAGCTCCTTGCAAATACAAGGAAGGAACAAGCTGACCTTCTAGATTGCAGCCTTGGGGTATGCAGGCGAAGTGACTCTGACAATCGCTAAATCTCAGGTACAAAAGATAATATATAAAAGGCAGCTTCAGAAGGCCCCAAAAGGAATCTTCATTTTGCCCACAAATGCCTTACAAACCCTGCTTTGCTCTCTCATACAAACCAGCATTCCTACTAGCACAGGTCAGCAATCATATCTTCACAGCGGTGTGGATTCCAAGGTATTACAATAGAATTTGTCGATGTACCACTGCATAAGGTGATTGCTCGCACAAGTAGCCATAATGAGTCATGCCTAAAGTGACAGTCCAGTTGGAGTGCTTTGGTTTAGGGCTCATCCAGACTTCCTTTTGCGCCATGCTTTCCTGGCACAGGTCTCTGTTTTAAAGCTCTGTGTCTGGGCAGTTTATCTTCTTTTTCCCCAGCACTTTCCCCAGGAAAACCCATGTTTTACCACTGAATCAGAGCAAATGGCAGTCCACAGAAACTCCAATTGCTGTTTGCATCTTCTTTGATTTGTTTATCCATTGGCTCATGCAACCCTCACACCCAACTTGCTTAGACAACCATTTGCACTCAAGATGATTCAGGAATGGGACCAAAACATTTTACATGATTTCAAAGGTCCACATTTAGGAACATAGGCAGCTACCTTTTACTGAGTCAGACCACTGGTCCACCTACCTCAGAGTGGCTCTCTGAGATTTCAGACAAGGGTATCTCCTAAAGGTAAAGGTAAAGGTACCCCTGCCCGAACAGGCCAGTCTTGACAGACTCTGGGGTTTGTGCGCCCATCTCACTCTATAGGCCGTGGGCCAGCGCTGTCCGGAGACACTTCCGGGTCACGTGGCCAGCGTGACAAAGCTGCATCTGGCGAGCCAGCGCAGCACACGGAACGCCGTTTACCTTCCCGCTTGGTAAGCGGTACCTATTTATCTACTTGCACCCAGGGGTGCTTTCGAACTGCTAGGTTGGCAGGCGCTGGGACCGAGCAGCGGGAGCGCACCCCGCCGCGGGGATTCGAACCGCCGACCTTTCGATCGGCAAGCCCTAGGCGCTGAGGCTTTTACCCACAGCGCCACCCGCGTCCCCTAGCCCTGCCTATAGATGCTGTGGATTGAATCTGAGAGCTGCTTCATGCAAAGCAAATGTTCTGCCACTGAGCTCCTGCTCCTCCTTTCCTGGTGAGATGGATTTGGTGCCTGGATTTCTCTTTCTTATAGCAGTTAGGCACCAGTCCTTTAAAAGGCACTTGTTTTAAACCAGCAGCGCAGTGGTATGAAACAAACAGGCCCTTATATTTTAAAATGGCAAAAGCATATCCTGGTTCTGCTCAAGATCTTATAAATGATGTATTATAACCCAGAAAATATTCTTCAGCCTCACTTAACTATAAATAAATTAAAGCCCAAGTGGTACAGACCTTACTCCTTAGCAGGAACAAAAGCACACCGGTCTAGTATTGGTTTGTTTCAAACAGGTTTTCTATCTCCATTGTTACTGCCACAACCTGTCCCTCCCTTCCTTTAGAGATCAAGGTTCTTTTACACTAACAAACACTGTTTTCACAATAGTATCATTCCTCTTTAGGTATCGGGTTTGATCCACGAAGAAGAAGAAGAAGAAGAAGAAGAAGAAGAAGAAGAAGAAGAAGAAGAAGAAGAAGAAGAAGAAGAAGAAGAGGAAGAAGAAGAAAGGAAGTTAAAAGGAAGTAAGTATTACACTTATACCTATGTAAAGCTACTTTGGTAGTTTTCCATAAAGTTGGGGAACAGTCAGATAAATTGAAGTTCTAAAGTCTAATTCAATATAAATATTCCAATGTATACCTATGTGCCTTATGCCTGAAGAGCTACTTTGCTTTCACCATAGTGGCAAAACTATGTTTGTTCTGTACCACTAGGTATATGAAATTGTATTATACTGAATCAACCTATTGTTTGATCTAGCCTGGTGCTCTCTACTCTGGGAATACAGGGAATCAGGCAGATATCTTTGTACCTGAGCTCGTTTTAGGACAATTCCGCACAGGCTTGTTGGTGACTTACACATATATCACTGCTATAACTGCTTGGCCACAAGAACCACTGTTCAATCTCCTACACCCTAATAGTCACAGCACAGTCCCAAGTGGTCTTGCAAACACCCCTGATTTGAAACATGTGCATTTAAGCATTCATTCTTAAGTAAACCCTTTCTTTTGCTCCACGGATGAATACTTTTTTCTCTGTCCCTGCTGTGATGAAAATTGTATATCGGGTATTACAAAGTGGTGGGTTGCCACAGCTGGTGGCCTTCTTTCCCAGCCAATCCAGACAGGATTTACACTGATGTTTCTCCCACAGCACTTCGTATGTTGCTGCCAACCTCCCAGAGGAAGCTAAATGACAGTGAGTCTCACACCCAACGGACAAGAACCACCTGCTCTCCCTTCATCAAGATGCCTGCCTGCTATAATATGCCTTCCTTATGCAACAGATTTACTTTTTTCCAATGCACATTTGTTTCTGTCACTTGGTCTCTGTGCTGCAACAGTGCTCATGGTGCCTTTCATCCCAGATGTACCCAGAAACACTTGAACAACTTTGCAAACTTTACCAAGCTCTAGATGATCAATTCCCTCTGCTATACAGTGGTACCGCTGGATGCGAACAGGATCCGTTCCGGAGCCCCATTCGCATCCTGAAGAGAACACACCCCACGTCTGCGTCTGTGCATGTGCGGGTCATGATTCGCTGCTTCCGCACATGAGCGTGATGTCACTTTGAGCGTCTGCGCATGCGCGAGCAGTGAAACCCGGAAGTAACGTATTTCGTTACTTCCGGGTTGCCGCGGATCACAACCTGAAAATGCTCAACCCAAAGCATATTTAAACCAAGGTATGACTGTACTAGCAAGTGAAAAGAGGGTGGTCATGGCAGGACCTACAATGATATGAAGGCATATCTGTTGAAAAATAACTGGATACTACCAGGTAATCCTGAAGTCCCATCTGTGTGGGAAACTGGGGCAGGGGGGGGGGAGAATCCAGCTGACTGCCTGAATCCAAAAATCATGTGGGGCTTGACTCACTCTCTAGCCAACCTCCAGCAGATTTTAAAACAGAAATACGTGCTATGTTTGCAAAGTGCAGAATATATAGGTTGTTAGACCTTTAAAATGTCCCAGTATTAAGCACTTACAATTTACTCCCCTGCCTCCACCCCTCTCGGAGTGAATAGCCCACAACCTTAAGTAAGTTTAAATGCTTTACTTACAGACATCTGCTCGGTTACATAGTTCAAAGAGAAGGGGGGTGGGACAAGAAGCAAGCCTGACTTCCTCCTGCCTTGGAGAGGAGAGAATGTGACATTACAAAATCTATTCTAGTAATTTAGAACTCTGTGGTCCTTAACCCCTTCACATACTAACTAGCATTGTTAGATTTGATTATAAAATCTCCCACAATATCTATATGTGAAGAAGCTAACATTAGTCCATCTTGATGATTTCAGTTGGCAACAGCACCCTGCTTCTTAGGATGAGGCCTGTTACCTCACATCTTTCTCACTGAAGATGGCAGTGATTGCACCATCTGCATGTGAACACTGCACTCTGTCACTGAGCTATGGTCCTCCCTGTCAATCCCAGAGAATGATGCTCTAGTGCATATACAATATACATGTTTGAGCAACAGAAAGGATCCACACACACCCAAAAAAACCATGCACATCTTATTTGGACATTACTAGCATTGAAAATGTATCTGTGTAAGTTAGTGGTCCTATCACATGGAAACTTAAAAAAAAGCATAGGCTCTAAAATCAATATCAAAGGGTATGGGATGTCACTAGTAACACATTGTATCTGTGGCTTGTTTTTCTTTAAATCTTGGTAGAGACTATGTACTATACATGACACATGACAAATCTAAGTCTCATACAACCATTGCAGCTGGAAAGGCAAACAACTGAAATTAATTAGGATTCTGCCACTATCCCCCCCCCTTTCTCACTGACCAATCCATGCTTCATTGGGGCTAATCTGTCAGATTGATATCTTCTTGTTCTTTAGTACGTGGGGTTGTTTTTCTTTTTAATATACCCTGAAAAGCTGTGGTTAAATAAATTACTAGCTTCAGAGTAGAAGTTTCCATTATTCACTTGTGTCCTTAAAAAAGAAACGAGGGGGGAAGGGAGGGTACAGAGCAAAGCCCAACAAAATAGACAGCTGCCCATAGGCTATCCTATTTGCATAATGAAGGCTCCCCATCAAACAGAATAATTAAAGCTATTCTCATTTGAATTCAACATTAGGAACATTCTTCTGAACTATCCCACTAATGCAGAATATGTATTTGTGTGGTGGTGCTGGGTGGGGGTGTTGCTAGTGTCAGAAGTGATTAGCCCTTTAGGAAATGCCCTTTTAAGCCCATTTGTCAGTCACTTGAGGAATTTGAATAACTTGATTGTTTGCATGCTGAGCTTTGTCACAGAATCCATACTAGGCACTACACAAGGGACAATACAGTACTTACTCTCCTGGTGGGTTGTTGCTGCTGCTGCTGTTCTAACTGTAAAGCAGCCACTGTAACCTTTCCCCTGAGTGGAGAAAAGACAAAGGAGAGGGGATGATTAACCCTTTCACTGGTGGAAGGAGTAGTCCAAAGCATCTGGAAGTAAAGGTGTTGTTCCTCAAGAGCGTTTGTAAGTACACCACTCAGTACAACATAACTGCTGCTGCCCCTGTCTCTTTTGTATTGGTTTTCTACTGTATTTATGAAATTGAACTGTTTCTGTACTCTAAGATGTTCTGAATATAAATAATCAAATATGTGATATGGATGCCCCACACATTGCAGAACATTTGCACATAACAGTGCAAGCTGACAGCTGACCACGGAGGTGGCCACAGGGGAGCCTGCTGCAAATACGGTACATAGAGTCAACAGATCTTAGCTGACCTTGGCAAGCCTGTCAAAATTTGTTTTCATTGTGATCCTGCTACCCTCCCACCTCCAGACAAAAGGACTGGGACTTCTGATATTACACTGAGCTCAAGATCCAGGATAAATGTGTGAGGGGGGGGGTGTTGATCCCTATTTTCCCTCATAGCTGTGGAGAAGGATAGGAGTTTATCCCCATTGTTCAGGCACTCAGAAAAGTAGCAAGAAATGTCACGATTTTCCAAGCGTTCCTGAGGTTCAATTCAGTGTCAGATCTATCACAACATGTAATATTCTGCTGCTTTCCATTTTTAATGTGAGTGATTGTTGCTTTAATTGGTTTTTTTGTTTAATGATTAGTCACTCTGGAAGTCTCTCAGAGTTGGACAGTGGAATAGAAGTGCATCAACGAAATAAAGAAACCAAGGAATAGGACTAAGCAATGTTACAGGAGAGGGCGTAGAATGAAGTGATTACAAAATTATAAGAATGTAGCTTAGAAACTGCCAGCCTTTGGCGGCCTGTCAGCACATTTGCCAGCAGGAGACGCTGTTGTGGGCACCATGATGCACACATGCAGCAACCACAAATATGTTTTCCCTCCCACCAGCAGTTCCATCTTGGAAAAAACATTTTCACTTTTTATCAAACCTCATGGGGGGGGGGGTGCCTTCTTTGAGAGTACAGCTAGGGAGGCATGAGTTAACCTTCCCTCCAAACAGTGGCATAGTGTGGGTTGCTAGTGTCCGGGGCCACACAAAGGAGATGGGTGGGACACAGATAGAATACACATGCACATTCAGCTGCCTAACAGCGTCCGCATCACCCAGGATATTGCAGCTGCAGAGATAAGAAAAGAAGAGTCGTTCCGTTGTCTGGAGAGGATGCTTCCTGGTTTGCATGGAGAAGCCATTTTCAATGGAGCCAAGTGACAGAAGTGTGCAGCTGTATTGAGGCAGCACTGGGTATGGAAATTTTGTGTCCCTAACAGTTTTGTGCCCAGGGCAACCACCTCGAAAGCTTCAGTCTCCAGGAAGATCACACACAAACACACGCAATTAGACAGGGACCCACAAATAAGGATAAAACACAGTTTTTTCTATTGCCTCTCCTTGAAGACCCACAATATCTTGGGATCAGTGTTGTACATGACCTTTTATTCTCTCTGGCCAGAACCTTAAAACTAATCAAGTTACACTATGGGGGCCTGACACCTCTAACTAAGGATCACTTAGGAAAGATAGGTCAAAGTGAAAACATTCTGTCATTGCCTGACCACCTCCCACTTTTTATGTTCTGCTATCCTGGATGAAAGCAAAGAACTTCAATGTCAAGTGTAAACCTCTCAGTGCAGACATAGTCACTTTCTTAATAACTGTAAAAGCTCTGCTGTTTCTTGGCAGGCTGCTAACAGTAGGCTATATATACACACATTGTATTTTCAAGCTCATTTAGAGGTGTACTGCTCATACAGCTATCAGTTCACAAATAATTTTGTAACATTCTTATTTACCAATTTATACAACATCTGGACAACTTCTTACCCCCCCCCCCAGGATTGACTGAATCTCCACAGGCTGCTAGAATTTTTGGAGCAGGATTGAGAAGTGCTGGATCCATTATAGTCTCATTTCCCCAAAAATAAACATGTCAATAAATTTAGGCAACAAATCTTTTCTGCTCTAGTTTTCTCTGCATTGATACTGTTTTATACTCTAAAGAGGGCCGGCCCATGCATGAGACAAGGTAAGGCACTTACCTCAGGACAGCAGGCTCTGGAAAGCTGGGAGGGGCAGCAGATCCAGGCTCTATGGAGCATCCCCTACTCTTGTTGGCCTCTTCCTCCTCCCTGTGCTGTGCACCTGCACACCTCTGCATCCACTACTACATGCATGACACCTGGTGATGAGTGGATATGCAAAAGCAGGCACACAGCAGAATCAGGGGGTGGCATTTTCTCTTTTGCCTCCAGCAGCCAAATGTCGTGGGGGCCAGCCCTGACTCTAAAACACATCTATCCAGATCGGCATTGCAAAAAGCAATTCCAAAATGGTCAACAGTTAACAGTAAAATTCATATACAAAGAAACAAGAGCAAGTCAAATTGCAATCCACCATCCATTCTGACATTAAACTCCAGTGAAAGACTGGGCAAAATAACTGGATCTTTTCTATCTGCCACACGTTCAAGATTTTTCTATAGGTATCATATCTTTCCTGCCTTGTTCTTTATCTTCAGACTTGGTTGTCTCCTTCAGAACCTGACACGAAGTCTTAGCTGCCGGTGCAAACACAGGTTAGTTCCCATGAGAGCATTTTGCAAAAGCAACTAAATGGCACAGTTCTCCTTAAAGAAGCACTGTGGTGCATCTAGGTATAGACTATAGTCTTTCCCAGTGAATTCACTGTTCTGTTCCACAGACACCTGCTGTGGTCTTTGGAGAAATGGCAATTACAACATAATGTGCTTATATCGCCAGATTTAGGGGCAGGGACACAAACCAGAACTTTTAGAATAAAGCAATAATGCAAGATGCTGTCTTGTTCTAGCAACACTTTTAACTTCCCTAAGCTACCATCAATTTTACTCTGAGTTCCAAAATAGAAATTGGCTTTATGTACTTTCTTTTCCCATTCAAAGAACCCCAAAGGAGAATTAAATTGTGATGAGCTAAACAGAGGAAGCATGGTGTTTGTGTAAAGAAAATGTAGCTTCAAATAGATAGCACAAAACCTGCTTCAGCAATCGATCTTGCTTTCACATCTCTCCCCCCATTTGTATGGAACTATCACACTCACACTCCCCTCCCTACCCAGGAAACTTTTTAAAAAGAGTTCGTGTCAGTACTTCTACATTGTGTATAAAAAATAATAATCAGGGTTTCTGTCTGAGTACCACGTCATGGAGATAGTGCTGTGAGTGAGATGTACCATAACTGTTCTATATGTACTAAATACAAATTTGCCTGCATGCTTATTCAATTTTTTAAAAATGTGTTTGCACTGTGTGCCTTACACCTTAAAAACTGATTTTAAAACAATCTTATTGCATTTAACATATGGAGATGGCAGTTCAAGAAGTGACACTGCAGCAGGTTAGATTGTTTTTCATGTATTCATATGCCTGATTTTTAAAAAAGGAACATACAAGCCCCACACTCCTGATATAAGATATGCAGAAGAAATAAAACTGGCTATTTCCTTTTTATAAGTAAAGAAGGGACCTAAGTTCTGAAAATGCCATTTGCTTTTTCCTTCCATTAGAATTATTATTATTTCCACCCTCATCGTTCTGCCCGGACACTGAGGTCCAGCTCTGAGGGCCTTCTGGCAGTTCCTTCACAGGAAGAACTGAAGTTACAGGGAACCAGGCAGAGGGCCTTCTCGGTACTGATGCTAACCCTGCGAAATGCCCTCCTGTGAGATGTCAAAGAGATAAACAATTATACAACCTTCTGTGGACATCTGAAGGCAGCCTTCTATCAGGAAGTTTTTAATGCTTAATAATAATAATAATAATAATAATAATAATAATAATAATAATAATAATTTATTGCTTATACCCCACCCATCTGGCTGGGTTTCCTCAGCCACTCTGGGCGGCTTCCAACAAGAGATTAAAAATACATTAAAACATCAGCCATTAAAAGCTTCCCTAAACAGGGCTGCCTTCAGATGTCTTCTAAACATCAGATAGTTGTTTATTTCTTTGACATCTGATAGGAGGACGTTCCACAGGGCTGGCGCCACTACCGAGACGGCCCTCTGCCTGGTTCCCTGTAACTTGGCTTCTCGCAGCAAGGGAATCGCCAGAAGCCCCTTGGTGCTGGACCTCAGTGTCCGGGCAGAATGATGGGTGTGGAGACCCTCCTTCAGGTATACTGGGCCGAGGCTGTTTAGGGTTTAAAAGATCAGCCCTATGTTTACTTGTGTTTTTATATTATTTTGGAAGCTGTCCAGAGTGGACGGGGCCACTCTGTTTTATTTATCATTTGATTATTGCTGTAAAGAATGTATTGGGATGATACCCTGCAGATGCCGGTTAACTCCAACTCCCATAAACCCAGCGAGCATGGCCAATAGTCAAGGATAATGGGAGTTATTGCCCAACAACCTTTGGAGAGCACTAGGTTAACTACTCCTGGAACAGCTTTCCACAATACAATATGTTTCTTCTACAAAGCCTATACTGACCATATGAATTTTTTTAAAAGAAAAAATCCTCAACATACTGGGAAGTTGTTAAAATATATGAAATAATTGTGCAGCAATGATCATTTATTAGAGTATAAAACACTCATATGAGACTGTTCACTTAATTCTCTTGCCTGTGGCTCAAAGAGAAACACAAAAGGGCTTTGTAAGTGCTCTTGGGTAGACCTGCAGAATGAGAATTCCACTCACTCTAATGGCTTTACTTTATTTTCTTCAAAACAACATTTTTTCATTGCCCTCCAGAGTCACAATTTCCATTTTTCCTCAAAGAAGAAATGAAATCTGCTACCCTGTAGCCTTTCCCCATGTATTACTCTTTATTAATGTTTGGTTCATTGCTGTGTGCAACAGCCAGAAAACACCACAAACCTTTACAGAAAATATAACATTGCAGACCAGTGTGACAGTTTCTTAGCAGGTGTCTTGAGCAACTCGTGTGGGGTATTTGAAGTGATTAATTTGACCTTGAACAACCTGTGTGGATCACAAATACCTCCACAGCTTCTGCTGAGGCACCTGTTAAAAATACAGATTGTAAAAACTAGATGGCCTCCCTTTAATATGCTGTGACATGAAAGAGAGCTGCTTCTCCCGTGCTGTGTAAACAACAACAATGGCTGTTTGTTCTCTATTGGTTGGACCTGGTCATGCAGCTAAGAGCAGCTCTCACTACCTATACTTCTATTTTCTCTGGAATGTAATTATTTCAATACAACCAAACTAGCAGTGCAACTTTGCATCTGCTTGTAACCACCAAATGACCTACAGTTACTTTAACCATACTTATTTGTTCCCACCTCCATAGCTTCCCAAAAGCTTTTAAAATTTATTTACATATTTACAATAATTATACAGTGCCTTTCTGCAGGAATATTCTCAAAGTGATTCACATAAACAGGTGCCATGCGGTGGGCACAATTAGCATATCATCCAAAGCTTAAAACCAACTCTCAAATGGCAAATCTGATCCTTAAAGAGAAGTGTAGCCCCATGCAGAACATTGCCATTGACCTTCATAATCTCTGTCATGCCTGGAATACATTTAAACTGCAGAAATCTGTATGCTTCTGCCCTGGTCTGGCTCCACCTTCCCAGGCTATCCATAATGCAATATAATGAACCATATATTTAAAGCACTATTAGATCACTTTAACAGCCATGACTTCCCCAAAGAATCTTGGGAATTGTAGTTTTTTAAAAGCGCATAGATTTGCTAGGGGGCTGTTATTTCCCTCATAGAGCTACAATTCTCAGAGTTCCCTGAGGAAAAGGACTGGTTGTTAAACCGCTCTGGTTAACTGCATTGTTAAACCTCCAACCGTGTTTGTTGCAAATCTTACTTGCATCCCCTTATTGACTTGGCTGCCAAGTTAGCTGTTCTAGAGCCACACTTCACATTTTATAAATAAAATAACCTTGAAAACCCAAGGAAAGTACAGGCAATGCATCCTATGGATGCGTCAGAGTTTCTTCTCTGGAACAGTAAGGTTATTACATCCTATTGCAGATTACTGAGTGTCTGAAACACCCTTTCATGTATCAGAACAAACTGAACAGAAGGAAAAAGTTAGGGTGACGCAGAATTTTTTTCCTGAGAGGATGTGGTGATGATGCAGATTTGTCTCTCTGGGGTATAAGTGAAAGCTCTGAGATCTTCTAAGACTAGCCAAGACATAATATATTCTATTTTATTAGTCATCATAATCATCACCATCCTGTACTGGTAGGGGGAAAAACTGGACAGGTGTGTTAAAACCCCATATTGGTTGTCATCTTTAGGAAGGGACTGTCTTCCCACAAACTCTATATGTGGAGCCTTATGAAGAAGAGTGAATAAAACATTTTCCCCACCCACTCTTCCTAAATTCGTTTCAGGAAGACCAGTTCTGGTTTCAGTTAATGTAAGCTGTCCCTTGTCTACTGCATCTCTCTCCAGCAAACACTGTACAATGTAGAAAGACATATATCCGAAAATAGACAGTCATCATGTGTTTGAAAGTTTTAGACATTGCCATTCCTACTGTGCATTTTCAAACATAAGATATGCCTCCTCTCTACACATTATGGAGGACAAGTAAAAATTCACATCTATCAGTTTTGTGTCTTACGGAGGGAGGTGTAGGGCAACATACTGGCAAAAGGTTTAGGACAGCAGGCAATAGAAAGCATATCTTCGTAAAGTGCCCAATTAACCTATGGAATTAACTGCCACAAGGTGCAGTAATGACCAGTATGCTTCAAAAAAGTTTGAACAGGGAGGGAATGGAGGGTATCTTATCAACAGCTATGAGCAACGATAGCAAAGTAGAACCTTCAGAGGCAGTATACCCTATGAATAGAAGTTGCTGGGGGGAGCAAAACAGCAAGGGAAGGCTGTTGCTTTCATGCCTTGCTCATTGACAGCCCAAAAACCAACTGCAGGACTGATGTTCCTAATGTAGCCTTTGGTTGCTTTTTCTCTCCATTTGCTTTCATCACAGAACATTCCTTATAAAAACAGAATTGTATATGGGCCAGCCAGAGAGCTGTCAGATCAAGCAGCAACCTCTTCCTTCTGATGAATTTTTCAGTCTTCAAGCACATCTTGATTGCCATATTTTCAAATTAGCTAGAAACTGAATATATGCTTCCATATCACTGTTGTTAATAATGCTGGATTCTCATCAAGTATCATTCAATACTAAATTAAGGCTTGAGCGTTCAGTGTACTTCAGGTCTGGGATTTTTTAATGGTGTTTTTATGGCTTAAATCATATAGCACACGTATGCAGTGCTTTGCGTTTCAAACATTTTAGAAACACTCATGACTCACCATGCTTTCCTGAGGTGGTGTAAAACATCAAAGGAGCTGCGCAGCTCTGTTATGCTTTCTTAAACCATTGTGTAAACTCTGGTACAACTTCAGAAACCCCCTTTTCTTCTATAGAATAATAGACATGGGCCAATAGGCATGAAAAATCAAATGTGAACATTCACACAGATTTTGCAGCAATAATCCATAAGCAGGGGTGGGCAGGCATCTAGTCCCCTGCTTATAGGCCTTACCTAAAACCAGATAAATGCACACATATGAATTGTGAATTCCATTGCAACATTTTCACTTCAGTTCCTCCATGGGTTGTTGTTATTTAGTCGTTTAGTCGTGTCCGACTCTTCGTGACCCCATGGACCAGAGCATGCCAGACACTCCTGTCTTCCACTGCCTCCCGCAGTTTGGTCAAACTCATGCTGGTAGCTTTGAGAACACTGTCCAACCATCTCATCCTGTGCCATCAATCTTTCCCAACATCAGGGTCTTTTCCGGGGAGTCTTCTCTTCACATGAGGTGGCCAAAGTATTGGAGTCTCAGCTTCACGATCTGTCCTTCAAGTGAGCACTCAGGGCTGATTTCCTTAAGAATGGATAGGTTTGATCTTCTTGCAGTCCATGGGACTCTCAAGAGTCTCCTCCAGCACCATAATTCAAAAGCATCAATTCTTCAGCGATCAGCCTTCTTTATGGTCCAGCTCTCACTTCCATACATCACTACTGGGAAAACCATAGCTTCAACTATACGGACCTTTGTCTGGAAGGTGATGCTTTTTAAGATGCTGTCTAGGTTTGTCATTGCTTTTCTCCCAAGAAGTAGGCATCTTTTAATTTCGTGACTGCTGTCACCATCTGCAGTGATCATGGAGCGCAAGAAAGTAAAATCTCTCACTGCCTCCATGGGTATTCTTCCACAAAAGAAAAAAAAAACATCAACAGGGCCAGGTGTTTTATTTCTTATTCAGACTGGCATGGGGAAGTTTTTGTCCATTCTGTACTGGAGGTCTGATTCTCTCTACATGCTATGCAGCAGCAAACTTGGGTCCAAACAATCCCATCTGCCTGCATAGGAAAAATCCCCGTGAGGTTCAGTGGAGCTTCTTTCCCTACCCAACTGGCTCCTAGCCAGACACATGTACCATTAAGTCTACCATGATGCACCTGGCCAATGCTAAGCCAATGCTCAACACAATCAAATTGTCTTGAACTGCCTGCCCAGGCTTTCCATGAGCCAAGAACATAAGAAGAGCCTATTGGATCAGGCCAATGGACCATCTAGTCTAGCAACCTGTTCTCAGTGGCCAACCAGATGCCTATGGGAAACCCACAAGCAGGACCCAAGCACCAGAGCACTTTCCGATTTTTCTGTATGCAGAAGCATTACTTCCTGTGAAGTAGCCATTATGGCTAGTACCCCCTGATAGCCTTATATAATAATATAAGGCTATTGCTGCTCTGGTGAGTGCTGGGTGGACCGCTCCCTTTCCTGCTAACTGCATCTGGCCTAGGGGGCGGAGCCTGCACTCATCGCCACAGCTTGAGGGCCTCCATCAAGGCCTCCGGGACACTGCTGCTGTTGCTGCCTGCGTGAGTGTTGGGAGGACCGCTCCCTCTCCTGCCAATTCCATCTGGCCTAGGGGGCGGGGCCTGCACTCACCACTACAGTTTAGAGGCCTGAGCAGCTACCTGCAGCAAGTGACAAAATGGTTTTAAATGTTTTAAGTGCTTTTAATTTGCTGCACCTTAAATGGTGGTTTTTCTTTTTTTATAATATTTTATAATTTTATAATTTTATTTCTGCTTGCGGTTGGTTAAGTATTTAGTCAGGGTGGGGAGTAGTTTAATTTTAGCACTATTGTTTCTTGCTGTGCTTCTATTTTTATTATTCTGTTAAGTTATTATATGGTAGTTTGTATTTTTCCTTTTAAGGGGAAGGGTCAGGGCTGCCTGGGAGTGGGCCTCAGCCAATAGAATGGCTGGGGCAGGTTCCACAGGGGGGAATGTATTGGGACACCCGATCTCAGTGATCACGGGCAGGAGGAGGAGTTACGCTAAGACCAGACCATGTCATTACCGAGGAGGCAGGTTTAGTCGTTGTTTGAGGACTATCCCTGCCTCCAGGTCTGGTCCTGACCGGAAGAATACTGGAATCAGCAAGGGAAACCACATGACCTGAAAGTGTTGCTGTGCAATGCCAGGTAATGATGAATAAAACCACTGCTATCCATGACCTGATTGTGGATGGAGGATTTGACCTGGCATGTGTGACAGAGACCTGGTTGGATGAAGCAGATGGGCCTGTCCTTGCCGCTGCTTGCCCACTAGGTTTCTCTTACGCACAGCAACCCAGGTCATGTGGGTGGGGAGGGGGGTTGCAGTGATTTTTAGGAAGTCATTAGTCTGCACCGGGCGTCTTATTGGGAAGACCCAGTTCTCTGAATGCATGTTCTGGAAGTTGGGCAATAGGGGCAGTACAGGATTCCTATTGGTGTACCGACCTCCCCACTGCACCAAGGATTCCCTGTCCGAGCTGCTTCAGGCTGTGGAGGATATGCTCCTGGAGACACCTAGCTTGGTTGTCCTGGGGGATTTTAACATCCATGCCGACACGACCTTACAAGGGGCCGCTCGGGACTTTGTGAAAAGCATGGACTCCATGGGGCTGTCCCTGAGTAAGTTTGGCCCAACCCATAGCTGCGGACATGCCTTAGACTTGGTGTTTACCTCTATGGATGTTGGTGATCTGACATTAACTAAAAGCGAAACAAAAGAAGTGCCATGGTCAGATCACTTCCTGGTGCAACTGGACTTCTCTGCGATCCTTCCCCTCTGCAGGGAGGTGGGACCGATTCGGATGGTCCGCCCCCGCCACTTAATGGATCCAATTGGCTTCCAGAGAGTGGTAGGGGATGTTTTATCCCAAGTTGATGACCTTTCAGCTGATTCCCTGGTGGCCTGCTGGAATGCAGAGTTAACCAGAGCTATTGACTGTCTGGCTCCGAAGCGCCCTCTCCGATTGCATGGAGCCCGGACAGCCCCGTGGTTTTCCCCGGAGCTGAGGGTGATGAAACAATCGTTGAGACGGCTAGAGCGCCGGTGGCAGAAAACTCATTATGAATCAGACCGGCCTTGGTCGTTCTGGTTGATGATCTCTGATGGGCTAGGGACAAAGGTGAGAGCTGTTTCCTAGTTCTGCTGGATCTCTCAGCGGCCTTTGATACAATCGACCATAACATCCTTCTGGACCATCTAGAGGGGCTGGGAGCTGGGGACACTGTTATACGGTGGTTCCGCTCCTTTCTCCTGGGCCGTGTCCAGAAAGTGGTGGTGGGGGATGAGTGTTCAGACCCCTGGGCTCTCACTTGTGGGGTGCCTCAGGGTTCCGTCCTCTCCCCCATGCTTTTTAATATCTATATGAAGCCGCTGGGAGAGATCATCAGGGGGTTTGGGCTGGGTGTTCATCAGTATGCGGATGATACCCAGCTCTACATCTCCTTTAAATCAGAACCAGTGACGGCGGTGAAGGTCCTGTATGAGTGCCTGGAGGCGGTTGGAGGATGGATGGAGGCTAACAGATTGAGATTGAAGCCTGACAAGACAGAAGTACTGTTTTGGGGGGACAGGAGGCGGGCAGGTGTGGGGGACTCCCTGGTCCTGAATGGGGTAACTGTGCCCCTGAAGGACCAGGTGCACAGCCTGGGAGTCATTTTGGACTCACAGCTGTCCATGGAGGCACAGGTCAAATCTGTATCCAGGGCAGCTGTCTACCAGCTCCACCTAGTACGCAGGCTAAGACCCTACCTGCCCGTGGACTGTCTTGCCAGAGTGGTGCATGCTCTAGTTATCTCCCGCTTGGACTACTGCAATGCGCTCTATGTGGGGCTACCTTTGAAGGTGACCCGGAAACTGCAATTAATCCAGAATGCGGCAGCTAGACTGGCGACTGGGAGTGGCTGCCGGGACCACATAACACCGGTTCTGAGAGATCTGCATTGGCTCCCAGTACGTTTCCAAGCACAATTCAAAGTGTTGGTGCTGATCTTTAAAGCCCTAAACAGCCTTGGTCCTGTATACCTGAAGGAGCGTCTCCACCCCCATCGTTCAGCCCGGACACTGAGATCCAGCGCCGAGGGCCTTCTGGTGGTTCCCTCATTGCGAGAAGTAAGGTTACAGGGAACCAGGCAGAGGGCCTTCTCGGTAGTGGCATGTGGAGCGCCCTCCCAGCAGATGTCAAAGCAATAAACAACTATTTTACTTTTAAAAGACAACTGAAGGCAGCCCTCTTTAGGGAAGTTTTTAATGTCTGATGCTGTACTGTTTTTAATATTCAGTTGGAAGCCGCCCAGAGTGGCTGGGGAAACCCAGCCAGATGGGCGGGGTATAAATAATAAATTATTATTATTATTATTATTATTATTATTATTATTATTATTATTATTATTATTATTATTATTATTATTAATTTATACACCACCCATCTGTCTGGGTTTCCCCAGCCACTCTGGGCAGCTTCCAACAAAAGATTAAAAATACATAGCCTTATTCTCCTCATTTAAAGACATCCAAGTTGGTGGCCATCATTAAGACATGTGTATGCTGCTTTTCAGTTCAGAGACCTTTCCCAAGACAGCTGCCAGCCAACCATTGCCTTAACAGAGGAACTAGTCTGGCAGGTTTTCTCTTATAGATTCTACCCTCACAGCTACAGGGTCATGGGTTTGGAAGGGAACCAGGGTATTATCTGGATTCACACACACACACACACACACACACACACACACACCTAACTCATATTACTAGGTTTAAAAACAATACAAACATCCAAGGCAGAGAACTAAAAAATATATTCTCATATTCTATATCATCACTCAGGGACTTGCATCTGAGCGCATGAACTTAGCTATCTCCACTGGTATGTTTAGGGGGAGATGGTAGGAAAACCTGTGGCCTCCAGATATAGTTGGACTACAGCTCTCAGCAGTCCCTGGCCATCGGTTGTGCTAGCCGAGAGTGACAGGAGGTAGAATCCAACAACATCCGGAGGACCACAGCTTAACCACCCCTGATCTGATTCAGACATGTATGCATGCAAACCATGATTTGATGTGGCAGTCACAGGGAGAGGAACATGCTGTTCACTCACCCCAATTAACCAGACACTGGCTTTGTGTATGCATATCACATCTCCAGCCAGACAGAAGAATGCTCTTCATGAACAAAGGTATGCCAGAAAGGTGCCAAGAAAAATATGAAAGAATTGTGAGCAATCCACATGGGAAAATCAGAATGCAGACTCAAGACTTCTTTCTTACATTCTAGAGATTTCTGAATCTGAATTTGGGAATGCTGTGAGATGCAACTATCTAAGCAGAATATCTTGATGGAGTCTGGGGTTCAAAGCCCACTATAGGAAGAGGCACCGTTGCACCTGAATTTATTCCTATAAAGGGGAAAGAAGCATTTGAAAACATGCCAGGACTAGTAATGGCATCCCTTGAAGGAGCTGCTACTGATTTCATGGTAAAATATTTCTACTACAAGCACCAGTATACATGGGGCAAATGCACTTGCTGCATAAAGTAATAAGTAGCCTTCAGATCAACTAATCCTGTTTATACTGTTTATATTTCCTGTCAGCTAAGACTCAGAGTTCCTCCTATCAGATGCATGAAGTGCACTGGGGAAATGGTGAGTATATTATATGCATGTGCATATTATGTGCATACAATAAAGGATCAACTAGCCATTTGCAAAGAAGGGAAATGAGCAAGATTTAAAAGGATGGGTGAAATGAATAAAAATATGAAGTTTGGGGAATCCAGAGGAAACCCCCCCCCCCCAAAGCAAAGCAAAGCAAAGCAATTTAGGTGTCAGGAGGATCAGAAGCTGCATTAGTCTTTCCAGGAGAACTATTTTTCCAGAGTTCACTGGCCCAGCTCATTTATCTGTGAGCCGTGAGAACATACAAAAATGTCAAAGTGCTGTAATCCATTTGTACCTAACATGTTTTACACAGTTAGCCTAAAATGGCCTGCCACTATCTGACTCCTCTGTTCAGCCCTTGGAAGTTGAACGTAAATTAAGTAGCAGCTTTGAAGTTGTTCCATGCAGAGGCGTCTCAACAGAACAAGGTGTTCCTGTCATAGGGAAGAAAGCATTGTGCAAGAGAGAATGAAAAGCATGAAAGAGGAGGAACGTTCAGGGGCCAAATCGCTGAGCAATCACTGCCACACACAGTCCATGCTCAATTATATGGAAGCTAGAAAGGACCGGGAAGCCTCGTGTGAGTATAACTGAAAATAGGACTGCTAAGATATTTGGGGCAGTAGGGTCCCCTTTTATATCATCCAAAAAGAAGACCATGACATCCAACAAGAGTTTCTATTCTTTTAAACCAATACCAATAAACATGTGGCTCCAACCATTCACACCAGAGGATATTAGATGACAAACATACCACAGTGTTTGTGAATGAGATCTTTTGTAGCATTCTGTGTATTCCATTTCATCATTAGTACTCTCCGATGCTTCTAAAAGCTAGCGTTTTGAAATAGTTTATCTAAATCTTTTGTTGCTTCATTGGCCTTGGAACTGAATGAGTACAATATCATGTTTTGTTTCTCAATCATGAGTCCATGAATAGAAGCAGAAGGACTGAACTTCATACAACACTATGGCAATAGAAAGATGTTGTACCATGCTACCAATTAGCTATAAATGCTGTTCACGTCACCTTATTCCCCTTATACCATCCACTAGCCCTGGACCTTGACTTTCAATCATTCATTGGAAGGCTGGAAAACAGCCTGCATACATATGTATGCACAATTAA
Organism: Podarcis bocagei; assembly: GCF_964188305.1. Taxonomy (NCBI): domain Eukaryota; kingdom Metazoa; phylum Chordata; class Lepidosauria; order Squamata; family Lacertidae; genus Podarcis; species Podarcis bocagei. Next base: position 50,787,321 of record NC_138128.1, on the reverse strand, counting down.
ATGTGTGGGCTGAGTTCTGATTCCAGAATGAGGCTGGTCGGTGAAGCCAGCCATTCATATTCTGCTTCTTTGACCAATGTGTTCATCTCCACAGATAGCATGAAGGGCTACGAGGAACCAAGTTACAGGCGCCATCTGCACCACCCAAAACCTCACTTCAAATCTTGCTGCCACATGCTGACAACTACTAACAACCATAGGTGAGAGCTGAGTGCAGGATGGGGGCACCAAGTACTCCAGAAGGAGCACATGTCCTCCATGAGAGGGACTACGCCTCTCCTAACACCCCATCCCTATACATCACTGGCTTATAGAGTAATCCTAATTATGTCTGCTTAGAATTTAGTCCTGTTAAATTCAGTGGGGCTTACCTCCATGTAAGTGGGGCTCAGACTTCCAACTGTAGCAAGGGGGTGAAACCTGGATTGGAGCTGTGATGCTCATTGCTGGAATGCATTGCTATCAAGAATGTTTCATCAGAGTGCAGTAAACTATCCTGACTGCCTCCTCCTTTCGAGTCAAAATATACTTAGAATAAATGACCTGCATGACAGTGAAAGCTGAAAGTTGGGTAAGACAGTGATGACTGTTCTCTTTCCTTTGATTGTTCATTTTCTTTTGGAATTCAATAAAGCATTAAAAAAGAAAAAGAAGAAACAACAACCAACATGTTTCTTCCTTATTTCTGCTGAAAACAGAAACATGGGGTTTTCAAAATGAGAAACATGACACTAAATCCGACAAACAAAGGAGCAGGATGCATGGTCCTGTTAGAATGGAATGTGAGATCAGTTGACAATCAGCTGTGGCATGGGACCACAGAGGGCTACAATGCACAAGCCATGTACAACAGGGATGTGGAAATGGTGCATAAAGTAATTAGGTATTACAGACCCAGACTCCTAGTGTACAATATACCACCTTGTGGCCATTACTGTGATAGTTCCATCAGAAAAAAGAGGACATGGTTGCTTTATAACCAATGACAATAAGGTAAGCTACTATTATGGGGTGGCACTAACTGTGTTTTGCCTGCAGATCTCTGCACTTTTCCATATTATCCCTCTCTTCCTCCAGGGCAGAGGAGACTCCAAAGGCTAGCAAAGGATATCAGGTACTCCTTCCGAAATGTTTCCTGGTACCCTTGCAGCTGCCCCACACATCTGCACAGAAAAATAGCAGAACTATATGAATCAGAGTGTTGTGCATAAAGCCAAACCATTTTTTAAAAAAACAACAACCCCAAAGCAAACCTGGTGGAACTCTTATAAGAGGAAACAGATGAGAATAACACATTTATTGAATACAATTCAGGAAAAGAACTCTTATACGCAGAGACAATCTAAAAGTTCAGCGTGATGAGAAGGGAGGAGGAGGAAAGTGTAGAGCTGTGGCAACACATGGGTCATGCTCCAAGAGGATGCAGAGGTCAGGCTGCTCATGTTGTCCAGAGCATGCTGTCTTTTCTGCCCAGGCTGTTGTCTTCCCCCCACCCCCTGCAGCTATATGGATCAATTGCTTAAGCCTCCTCCTTTCAAGTTCTTTGTTATTGTGACTACAGAAGAAAGAGGTGCCAGTTCTGCAACACTGCCAATGGAATGTGTGCTGATCTCAGGGTGCTCTTCTGGTCTGAGGTCATACTTACAGGCAGCGCCATCTTTAGCATATGCGCCATCGGGGTGCAAAGATCCGCACAACACCCCCAAGTTTAGTTTAGCCACCCTTTGGGGGGAAGCCAAAATTGTTGAGCTTTTTTGGAGGGGCAACTCAAAGTTGTTGAGCTTTTTAGGGGGGGTATCATTCACCTGTAACAACGACGGAAAAAGGCAGCAGAAAAAACTGCTTTTGTTTCCTCACTCATCGGGAATATATGATGAAACTGAGTAACAGACCGATGGGGGGCGGGCAAGGCCTTTTGCTCCATTGCTATTCATTGTGAGAGGGACCAGTATATTACAGTATGTCTACATGTGGCGCCCCCCAGAATTCAGTGCCTGGGTGCACCGCACCCCTTGCACCCCCAGGTAAAGACGGCCGTGCTTACAGGCCCCCAACTCCTTTCCTTATGACATGGTCCTCATTTCTAAGCTAAACATTAACACAATTTATAAGTTATTCATATGACACTGATGACATGAAAAACTGGTATACAGTGGTGCCTCGCAAGACGAAATTAATTCGTTCCGCGAATTTTGTCGTCTTGCGATTTTTTTCGTCTTGCGAAGCACGGTGTCGGGAAAGTTTTGGAAAAGCTTCAAAAATCACCCAAGTCTTTAAAAACCTCAGAAAAGGCTACCACACCACCTTCTATGAGTTGCTCCTCGAAGTCAAGTCGCAACTGTATTAACGGTGTTAAGAAAAAGGAAACAAACTTGCAAGACGTTTCCGTCTTGCGAAGCAAGCCCATAGGGAAAATCGTCTTGCGAAGCAGCTCAAAAAACAAAAAACCCTTTCATCTAGCGAGTTTTTTGTCTTGCGAGGCATTCGTCTTGCGAGGTACCACTGTACATTGGAAGGCAATATTGTAGAAAACGTCGAGGCTGTTTATAGGTAATATATATTGTACTTGTCTAGAGGCATTACTGGATTTTTATACATACATGAGTACCTGACCTATAAAGAAAACACAGAGGAGTGCACACATCACAAAAACATACCTTATTAAAATGAGCAAGAGCAAATTACTTTCTTTCAATCACAATAAAGTCATGCATGGTTTTAAATGATTTTAGATCCTGCAGGTGATTTTCAGTGCATCCCTTCCTTTCCTCCACAGCTGGCTCTGGGGCTAGCTAGCAGGACACAACAAGAAGCCCTGCGGCACAACTGGTTACAGTGAAAATATGGAAGGAAGAGAGTGCAGTGGCATGCCTGCTCCTTGATCACCATGTGTTCATCAGCTCTTCTATGCAGAACCTAAATGTGTACAACGTCTACATGTGTAGGTTCAGTGCAGAAGAATGAATGACTATGTAAAGAACAAGAAGTGAGTAACCAGCCTTATGGCAAGTCAGGCTATTAAGTCCATCTAGTGCTGTATTATCTAAACTGACTGTCAGCAGTTCTTCAGGGTTTCAGAAAGGGGCATTTTTTCAAGGGCAGTGATTTGGATTGCACCACACGCATTGTGAAAAGAATTTATGGCCTATTGTAAATATTATTCATAAAATAATCCTCTCTCACTAACTTGAAGTCTCTGCAAGTATTTAAATATTAAAAGTGCATTTTCAATGAAGATTAGTTACACATTTATTAAACTATCCCTACACCCTTCTAGCTCGGTAAAGGCTTCTTTTTTACCTTTCTGGCTTCTTTCAATATTTACAAAATCAGAGTTTAGTACCTAAATATATTTGACATGCTGTCCTTTTAAATTATAATAATACTTTGTCTCCTCTCAAGTTCTCTAGGATGGTCGTTCCAGATATTTAATTTTTTTCTGCCACAAACCTTGACACGTTCTGCCCTTATATGGTAGGGAATATAATAAAGATGAAGAGTGAATTGAATTATTTATTTCACTTGCCTTAGCTGCCCTACCTCAGTCATTTGGTCAATTTTTTTAAAGCTCTCAAGCTGATGATATTTCTGCACTCTTTCACCTCCGTCCTATTCCAGGCGGCTTCAAGATATTACAGCAGGAGAAGCCAGCATGGTGTCCCCATGCTTTGCTGTTGTGAGAATTATAGTCCAGCAATGTCTGGGAGGTTCCACATTGGCTACCCCTGAATTACAGAGCTGAGTGCTAGCAGCAAACACAACTGCCCTAAAGAGTATGAATGAACAGAGCAGCTCTCCATTGACTTCAGTGGCATAATAGTATCCCCAGTCACTTCAAGGGGAAAGAGTTGAACCATGCTGTAGAAAAACCAAACTAAACACATTCCTCATCTTCTGTAAGGAAAAGTGTCATGTAAAAAACATTAAAACATTTATTTATACTTCTAAATTTCATTCTTCCTTTTATGTGCACATTATGATATATATATGATATAAATTTCCACTGCCAATAAAAGAGTATATTTATTGCGGGTTTTTATTGCTTTATTCTCTTGAACATGCTTTTATATTATGTGAGTTACTGTAGTTTTCCTTAAGTGCTTGGTTTGTATTAAGCCAGCTTTTCCATGGGTTTTTATAACAACTTGAAACAAACTTGAAACATGTAAATTAAATAAAATTCAAATACATTTTATCTAAATACCAAGGTTCTATTTTCCAGCACTGGGGCTGCATATGGTTTTTTAACAGCTACAGTCCTTTACATGTTTACTCAGAAGTAAATACTACTGAATTAGCGATACTTACTTCCAGCTAATGGTAGATGAATATCAGACCTCTGAAGGTCACCAACGGCATGGTAGTGGATTAACCTCTGAAGGTCACCAATGGCATGGTAGTGGATACAAAGCTAATTAATTTATCTTTATAGCAAGACAGGGAAAGAATACATTTTCATCTGTGAATATCATGCTGCTGCTAAGCATTTTTTCTTCTCCTTTCTGCGGTACAGATTTAGAAGCATCTTTCCCTCCAAGCTGGTTCCCTCCAGATTTTGTTGGACTCCCACTAGCCCCAACCTGCATGGCCAAAGGTCAGGGTTGATCAGAGTTGTCATCCAAAATATTTGGAAAATACAAGGCTGGGGTAGATCAATGTACACTGTTGAATGTACATGGACTGCAGCAGTGAATTGATGGGGGGAAAGAGGCAACTAAATTAATGGTTTGCAATTAGTTTACTTCCAACACTTTCACAGTCCTTATCCTATGAAACACTGTGCCGTTCAGAAATGCTTCTTGTAAGAGCATTTGAGGTGCATTAAAAAGTGTATTGACCTGAAATATTTGTTTATGGTATTATCACCACCAAGCAAGAGTTTCAGTAAGAAAAATTGATAGCATATTTCATATGTCAGTTGGGCTGCGTCTGTGCATTACCAGCCTCCTCAAACCTTTGTGACATCTTTGATGCATGGAATTCTACCTTGAGATAAAACAAGACAGCTAAATATGTCCTAATTTCAAATAATGTAAAAGAAGAAGAAGATAGAAATGGCAAAAAAATGCATAATAAGAGCACTTGCAGAAAGGTAGGAACCCAGAGGACTCTTTAATGCACTGTAAACTACTTGACCAACCTGGTGCCCTTTAGATGTTTGGGGCTGCAACTGAACCCAACATTCAGTAAGAAGGTGCCGAAATTAAATGTTCCACTGTTGTGGTCCTGAAAAACTAAGGAGTTAAAATATGACAGGAAATGTGGTCCTTATGGAAAGAAGGGAAGAATATTGATGATCTCTGTGTGGTGGAGGGAATCCATATTTCCCATGAATCCTCTGATGGGGAGAAAGAGATAAAAATCATTTAAAAAGAATGCTAAATAAAGCACTCTTGGTTCATTCAGGCCATCCTATGACATTTAAAAAATCCTCACTGACATGTTAAGAGCTTTGTGGACTACCACTGAAGCAATGAATAATTACCTAAGTGACAAGTACTCTCCAGCGTTCTTGAGAATTTAAGGGCATTTAGCGACAAAGATTAGAAATGAATGAAATGTGCTGTCACACTTTCACAGTGGCTGCTTTATGTATAGCAAGGATTTCAGTTCATAAGAATATAACAGCCCTATTGGATCAAACCAAAGGCTCTGCAACCTTTTCTCACAGTCGCCTACCAAATGTGTATGGGAGGTCCACAAGGACATTAATACAACTGTGCTCTCGCTCTCTTGTGATTCTCAACGACTGCTAGGCAGAGGCTTGCTGCCTTTGAGCCTAGAGGTTATATATAGCATGACTAGCAGCCACTGATAGCATCACTTTCCATGAATTTATCTAATACCCTTTTAAAAGCCATCTAAATTAGTAGCCATCAATACATCCTCCAGTAGCAAATTTCATGGTTTTAATTTGCATTATGTGAATAAATTGTTCAGTTTATAGTTTCATTGGACAACTCTGGGTTATCCAGAGTTGTGCCTAGAAATTCTAAGGAACCCAAAAAAAAGGGCAGTTTTAAAAGTGTGACCTTGATTCAAATTTGTTTCCAATTGTATTCAAACATGTATGAAATCCTGCAATCGTCATGCAAAATTTGGTCAGCAATCGTCATGCAAAATTTGGTTACTATGTATTAAAAGGTGTCCAAATGCATAAAGAACAGACAAGCAACTTCCTCAACTTTCTGGTAGACTAGCAGGAAGTAACCAGCATTGCTCAAGAATTCTAAGACCCATAAAATACAGAGATTTATAACTGTAATTTGTTAGTTTCTTGCCAAATTTGGTTAAAATCAGTGCAGATTTGAATCACATTTTGATTCAAAATGTTATCCAATAGTATCCGAACTCAAAATCTGATTACTGCCCTGCTTCAGAGAAAGCAAACTCCAGCAGTCCCAGCCTTCTCATGGGGCAATCCAAAATAGTAATTTTGAAAAAAAAGAATAAGTCTGGTCACAGTCAAAAGTGAAAACACAAGGAATTTCCATTACCAGCTAGGACTCAGGGAACTGTTGTGCTAGATTGGGTGATGACATCTCCAGAGGCAGCCGGATTGGTTCAGCTTGGAATGTTTCTGTCCACCATCTTGAATCAATTTAGCATTCAACAGTATCCAAACATAGGCAAAAAACAACTCCTCCGCCTTGGGAACCATCATGGCAAATTGGACAATATCTCAAGAGATGTCAAAATGCATAGAGAGCAGAAAGACAGACAAACCACTTTCCAAAGCATGTAGTGGTTGTTTATGCTTATGTTGGCTCTCATGCATGGTTATAAGCCTTAAAGGGGGTGTTCTCCATTGGGGTCAAGGCTCTTCATTGGGACCAAAGTGCTATATCAGCACTCAAGAGATGAACCTTCCCTTCTGTTTGTTCTGCTTTCACAGTGAAAATTGAATTCCTTGCCCCTTGTTTCCCTGTAATTAAGGGGAAGCATGATATGTACTTACCTGCTACACGTCTAATTTGGCTTTCAGGTTTCTGGGCTCAATTTTTGAATCTCCTGCAATCTTTTGTACTTCCTGGCAAAAGCAGCCTCTGAACAGAAAGCAAAACAAAACGGCTCTTTCACAAAGGCAAAAGTTTCAATACATTGTTTTGTAATGGCTTCCTTAAGAGTTTTGCCAATGATCATTTATGCCAGCCACAATAAAGCTATCATAAAACCTTATTGATATTTGAGCCCACAATGTTTATACTTTAAGGTCTGAGGCATAAACACTGTGGGCTGAAACATCAATCTGCCAGATGCGTTTCAACCACTCTGATCTTCTTCAGCAAAATGTTTCCTATTGATTGTTCAGTGGTTAAGGTTGTTGTTTTTTCTCTTTCTTGTCATTGAATGCTATATTTCATTTCAGGACATGTTTTGGACTCCAGGCGATGCCCCAATTAAAGAACAGCAATGTAGATGGGAGGGCATGGACCTACTAACCCTCTTAAACTTATGCATGTGTTGTTAAACATTGCTAGGTCTGCACTGAGGTTGAGCTTCATCAACGTGTGACCCAGAAATTCTGGATCCCTCCCAAACAGATGCCAAAGTTTTCTGCTACTTTTGTGCCATTTTGTGATGTGAACCCCACATTTTATGCTGCCCCCCAAACTGAAAAATGGATACTCAAACCGGGGTAACAAGGAAAGGGCCCCAAACCCAACCATGTCCTATTGACTCCAAACCAGTGCCAAAGTGGTGTGCTGGTTTTGTGCCATTTTGTGCTGCAAACCCCGCTTTCTTCACAGCCCCCCAAACATGAGTGTTATGAACACATCTGCCCCAAGCAGAGAAACACAGCATGAGTTAGGAAGTAGTCAGACAGCTGGAAGCAGGCCCCCTCCCCCTCCCTCTGACATGGAATGGAATGTAGATAAGGGGTTAGCAGAGAGTGGGAGGGAGAGAAGTCAGCTTCCTCAATATGCACAGGCAGCTTCGGAAAGCAGGAGGGGTAGCATTTCCTCACCGGAAGAGGGGGCAATTAATCCTCTGAGTAGATGTATGGGAAAGGTATTAGACAGGAAACAAACCCAGAAACATAAGGGTCATAGGTTCGGGATATTCTGCAGAACCAAGAAGCACTCCTCAGAAGGGTCAACTGACTCATAAGCCACAGACACTCGGTTAGATGTCTGAGGCTAATTGTTTGTATAGCAATAAATCTTCAAGCTAATTACAACTTGTGTGCTGTGCTATCAAGATGGCACCCTGGGCTCCTGACACTGAGCAACTGATGATCAAACCAGGATCACAAGTAAATGGCCAAAGACCCAGCCTTGCCAATTGGCTCCAAACCAGTGTCAGCTATCTAGCAATCTAGATGATTGATAGATAGATGATAGATGATAGCTACACCAACAGGTGGTGCTCGTGAACAAGGCACAGAGTCATGCAACAGGGATTTCTGTGGGGGACCTGGTTTGCGTCCCCTCAGATTGTTCACCCAGGGCAACACCCCCTAGGCCCCCCACACTACCTCACTGTATCTAGCTGTCTAGCTGTCTCATCTAGCTATCCTATGTCATTTACAGCTTTGTAGGTTAAAAATGGAAGGACCATAGCTCAATGGTAGAGTCTTTGCCTTGAATGCAGAAGGTCTGTGGTTTAGTTCCCAGAATTCCCAGATAGAGATGAGAGACACCCCTGCCTGAAATATAAGAGAGTCACAGCCAGTCAATGTAAACAATAGTGTGCTACACAGAAACCAGTGGTCTGAATAAGTATGAGGCATCTTCGTGTGTTTCTAAGCAGCACTTTAAACTGGGCTCAGAAACAGACTCGGTACTGATGCGATGCAGGTGGTAATACAATAGTATAATGTAGTCTAACTGTCCAGTTATTATCTTTCTTTTTATTCCCTTACCCCTTTCCCTGTTGTTTTTTCATTCTTTCGTTCGTGTTACTTTCTACGGCACTATTGCTTTGATGTGCTTTAGTAGTAGTCAAAGAAGCAGGGGTCAGCAAACGTTTTCAGCAGGGGGCCGGTCCACTGTCCCTCAGACATTGTGGGGGGCTGGACTATATTTTGAAGACAAAAAAAAGAACGAATTCCTATGCCCCACAAATAACCCAGAGATCCATTTTAAATAAAAGGACACATTCTACTGATGTAAAAACATGCTGATTCCCGGACCATCCACAGGCTGGATTTAGAAGGAGATTGGGCCGGATCTGGCCCCCGGGCCTTAGTTTGCCTACCCATGAGTAAGAGCCTGTTCTGGAATTTTGGATAGCACAGCCCAATTTCTTGTTTTATGGAATGGAAGGGATGCAAGTTAACTAAAACTATTTATTGCAATTTCTTTCCATGGATTCAAGAAAGAGTTAGAAATAATAACCTGATGTCTCTATTGAAGCGAATGGGAAGCCCTAGTGGTGTAGGTGGTTTGATGTAAAATTTTATGGGATAAGTATATACACGCAAGGCCAGCTGATGTTTTTCCACTTGAGGCAAAACAGAAAATGCCGCTGAGGTGATTGGAGGTGTGTTGTGGAAGCGCCAGTGCAATGAAGATGACACAGGAGGAAAAAACAAAACCAGAGAGGAGCAGCAGGGTATGTGTGGAGGATGCAAGGAGTGTGCTTCTCTGGGGGCCAGATCTGCCCCCCCCCCAGCTACCCCAGCCTGCCACCTGAGGTGACTGCCTCACCGAGCCTCATGGGCAAGTCAGCCATGTATACATGTATACATATATATTGCAGAGATTTTTATTCTGCACTTAGTTTTTATTCCTGGGAAACAATGTAAGTCTCAAACTTCATAGCAAGAAGATTTATGGTGTAATTACTTTAGTATACTGTTGTACAATTTGTAACTTAATGGAAAAGAAATTTACTGGCTCTATTTCAGCTGTCAGAAGTGTCCCTCTGGAGAATATGACAAAAATGGAAGGAATAAGTGCTTCTTTAAACGAGTGGGAATGTTTGAATTCAAGGCACTGACTAACCTAGCCAAATATTTTGAAATCAGCTCAGTTGCTTCTATTGTAATGAAGCAGAAATTAATTAGGCTTCAAGGCAAGGCATAGAAGACCCTGATCTTTTGAAACAAATGATTGCTCCAATCTTTTCAGACATGTGATTTGCATCTTGTCAGTCAGCTTCTTCCACTATAATTGCTTTGAATGCCAGTCTCTTCCAGCACACACCCAGTTTTCTGACAAACTGAGGGAAAACAAATTAATAAGCAATCATATGATTTCCAGAACTGAAAAAACAAGAATTTTAACACAAGAATTTGTAAACAGGAGTGTGTGAATTGGAATTTATATTTTTGGTTTATTGCTGTAGACCATAGCATAATTGAGACAGTTGACATTAATTTTAAGACAGGAGACCCTCCTGAACTCTGATACCAGCCTGCTCTAAAAACTTAAAAGCATTCATGTCCAAACTTTTTTCAAAGAGGACCAGATTTGATGAATTGAACATGTGTGAGGGCTGGCCAAAGTTGTTGAGCTTTTTCCTTAGGATTGCTCCCCACATAAATTGTTGGGTTTAACTTACATTTACACTTAGGTGTTGAGGAGAAAGAAAAGAACAGTGGCTGTGGTCAAACTTCAAAGACACAAGCTCTCCATTATTATTGGCATCTCCTTGCCTGGGCTCCTGAGACTCCTGAGATTCTACTGCAGCCTTTGTCATGGAGACCACAACATGCATCAGCAGCAACAGATAGCATGAGAGCTGAGGCCTGATTTGATGAAGTGAACATGCGCGAGGCCCAACCATTTTCATAGAATCATAGAATCATAGAGTTGGAAGAGACCACAAGGGCCATCGAGTCCAACTCCCTGCCAAGCAGGAAACACCATCAGAGCACTCCTGACATATGGTTGTCAAGCCTCTGTTTAATTTTGCCTGACATTCTTAGAATCATTAAAATTAAATGCAAATTTTATGCAACAATTTTATGCAAAGTTTATTGCAAATGGCATACTTTTCATTTCATCACATGGATTACAAATCTATACAGGTGTTAAATCACTCTGCCTTTCATATCTGAAGGCCAGATGAAAAATAAATCCAGAAAGCTGAATTATATGTCAGGAACATAGTAAAGTACATTACACAGTAATAAAGGTTGTCTATCAACTTTTAAGTTCACAACATATGAACAGGAACATAACACCAGTTATACTAGTTGTGTCCAAATATATTTATACCTGATTTAGCTCAACTGACATTAACTGAGATTTTACAATGTATTCATCTCAACTGAAGAAAAAAAAACCCCATGCCTGCACT